>NW_008825167.1:9606086-9631230 GCF_000699105.1 Pygoscelis adeliae
TTCCAGGAAAGAATCGGTGGTTCAGGCCCTGCTGTGAAACTCCTTTACCACCCACCTTTTAGTCAGAGAGCATAGTGGAGTTACAGATCCAACCAAAGCATGTAACCCCTCCGCATACCTGACCGTTACCTCTTTTAACCAGGCTGTTTTCATCACCAGCAAATGAAGTCCCTCATCCTTGCCTAGCGCTGGTGATTAAATTGCTCAACCTTCTAGAAAACATATGGTCTTTGAAAAACATTTCACACACCTTTCATCTTTATCTTGTAAAAGGACTGTTTCCCACAGTGTTTGCAAGCTGGCTGGGCATAAAAAGTCTCTAATGATTATCATCTTTTCTTCTTTACCAGAGTGAGGGTGCTAAAACTGTGGGCATCACTGGTGTCTTCTACCACAAAATACAAACTCTAAACTACCCAAAGGGTTACATGTAATAAGCTTCTTACAACCATGAAGACAGATGGCATGGCATATCTGAACACAAACATGACAAATTTAGGACTATGTACATCTGCAGAATTGACTCTTCAGGATATCTGTTTGGCAGTCAAAGTGTTCTTCAAAATGATAAAAACAAAAATTGACAATTTGTTTTTTCCAGAATAAAGACAGGTTTCACAGGTCTCCCCTCCGGTGACTAACTCAGTAAATCTTAGATGACGAACTCAGTAATTTTTAATAGGTAAGAAAACAGAAGCAAAAATACGAACTGTATTTTAACTTCTTATTTTATTTTCACTTCTAAGGTTAAAATTTCAAGATGGTTGGGTGAGAGAGAGAGACTAGCTCAGGGCATTTTTCTTTATTGTAAAACTCAAGAAAACTTGTGAGAAATTGCAGCTTATTTTGTCTGATTAAAAAACGCAAAGGTAAAATGGCAGTTGCCAAAATTTTGAATATGTTGCTTGCTCTTCCCTAGCAAGGCTCATTTAATTGCAACTTGACTCATCAGATGTTGTTTTAACACCTCTTGAGATGCACGAAGTTGATGTCTATGCTCCCCTGAAGACAAGAACACATTTTTCAAGGCTCTAGGCTGCCAGCCACACTGCAGTGAAACATATGCTCTCCTGTTACTTCAGATAACAAACGGCTTCTCTTTTGTTCAGCAATTCAGCCACACAAATAACTTATTTTGTCTCCTGAGACTTTTGAAATGAGTGACGTCTCTTCAAATAGGCATCAACTGCATTGTGTTTACTGGGTAATATACCTCTAATGCAGGGCTAGATTATTCCAACCAAGGTATGGTAACTGAGCTGGCTTTTATAAGTAGCAGCTGAGGCAATTGGTTGTGACTCCACTATTCCCAACAGTAATCCTTATGGAAAGACTCTAAATATTGCATACCCACCATTACATGTGATGAACAAATATTGACAATATACTGTATTCTGAAATAGTCCGTAAGTAACCTCATTCACGTGAGAGAACCCCATTTACAAAGAGTCTTTTAGGTTGAGTAAACATATCCAGGATTGCAAAGACATCTGGTGACACAGCTTTAGAAACCTAGAGTACTGACACCGGTCACCAACTCAACCCCATGAGGCACCACCGCTCCCCATATTGTTGTTCCTTTGGCATGGAGAGCATTTGGTCTGGATCATAGGTTCTTCACATAGAACTAGTCTCATATAAAGAGGATCGTGAGGGGATTAAGAACAACACAGCAACCATTATCACACTTTTTGTGTTTGGAATTTGGAAGCCACCCATCACCATGGTACGCCAGTGTGAACGGGATTCATATCCTAGAGCTTTAGAAAGGGAAGAAGTGAATTTATATAGAGATTTGAACAAGATAATGCCAGCACATTTCTTTGTCTGAAGGAAAGAAACAACACATTATGAAAGCAGAGCACCATTTTGAGGTGATTCGTGACCAAAATTGCATCTGATATGCAATTTTGCATCTGACATGCAACTCCCTCAGCTTCTGATGCTGCAGCTATTAGCAGTGCCTGTGCAAGGCTGCCCAGCAATACAGGCTGAACTGAATGCTGCTGCTCCTGGGGTGAGGGTGCTGGGAAAAGCCCCCTCCAGGCCCATCTCCAACTGGAAGGGTGGGAGGAGAAAAAGAGAAGTGAAATGGAAATAAGCTGGAAAGGAAAGCTGGAGGGAGAGCCAGTTACACCAGGGAAACACTTTTTCAGGGCTTTCACGCAAGCAAAGTGGGGAGAGACATGCCGTTTCCAGCAGCCCACCACTGCTCCTGGGAACTGACTGCTTTGCCTAGAGCCATAAGGAATAAAAGCAAATCAGGTCACAGTGATGCCAGACCTCCTCAGGTTATTATTGCAGTTCTCCCTGTCTGGAAAAATCAATATTCATAACACACGAAAGCCCAGATTGCAGCACTGTACACTGTTGAACAACAGCCCTAGATGAAAGGTCATCAAGCTGGAGTACCCCTGATTACCATATAATATACTACAACAGAGCTGGGCAAGCCTAAATTAGAGGTTTCCTCTTGATTTTTGTGGTTCCTTAAGAAATCAAAATAGCTGGAAACTCAAACCCTTCAGGGAAAAGACACAATAACATCTTACTGTGCAGCCATCAACATATATTTACTGGATTAAAAAATGGACTAAAAATTTATTGTGCATTTTTATGTTATTCTTCACCTTTCTAAGATCTACTAAAAATGGCTACAGCCCTGAGAATAGACCTTTTTTGAGATTTCCGGTAAAAGCCTGTAGCCCCTACCACAGTAGATGTCATTGGCAGTTTACAACCACAGTGTTCTCTGAGGAGAATTTTGTCAGCTGAAGCTTATAACCTGAACTGAACAGAGAAGACATGAAGGAGGACTCTTGGGTTCTGCCACCGCATCACTTGGTGATTTTTAAATAAACTTATTTGCTAGCATGAACATTTAGAGATTTAGCCTCTCTCTGGATTTTAACGGGCTGATATTTAGTGAACATGGCTTAAATGCAGTGGCAGGTGACACAGTAGTATTAAGAAACAGCAAAGTGTCCAGCCTAAGCCACTGACTAGTTGCTCCAGTCAAAGAGGGCAGACGAGAGAGAAGGTAAAAAACCACCACAAACAAAACCTAGTGTGGTATCAAAATGTTCAAAAAAGATAAATAACTGGCAATTACCTAAATCATGGACCACTGAATACAGGAAAAAAGAAAAACATAGCAGTGTCACCTGCAGACTGTGAGCATCAGCCTAGTGAATTTGCCGCTTAACATCTTAGGTTAAAAAAAAAGGGGAAGGGGATAATACCCTTATTAACGAATCAAAGAATCCCATGGAGAGAAAAATATATGAGTAAAGCAGAATACATTATAGCTTTGAGATAAACTCAGAGTCATATAAATATTATGTAAGTCAAAAATTTACCAGCTATGAGAGAAAAAAATGTATAAAATTCTGGCACTTTACTGGCTATTAAAATTCCAAGGACTTTCAGAAAAAATAAATTTTGGTCAGAAAATGCTGAAGTGGCAAAGTCAATGTTTTCCAACACACATTTTAATTTTGATAAGTTTCCCAATTCAAATATTAATTTTAATTTGGAGTATTTATTATTTTTATAAGTAAACCTTGACATACTTTTAAAATACTACATTTTAAGAGGGTCACAATTTAAACAAAATATTTCACTTAATCTCACCTATTTTTCCTTATCTTGGCTCCATCAACTCTTTTCCAAGTTTTTTATTTTCATCTGTAACTCGGGATACAATTTTTTTCAGAAATTTTCAGGGTATTGATAAATATTTCTGACCTTATCCTAACCCAGCAATGTTTTACATGGTAACTGGTTTATAGTAGATAAGTGTTAATAAAAAGTGAATTCTATGAATTGTGCAGAAACACAGGGCCAATGTTTTCCAACAGAGTATCTAAAATTAAGGTCCTAGATGTTAATTTAGCTCCCTTCTTTCTTCCTGAGTATAACTTTTAAAGATGCAGTTCAAATCGCCTCTAACACTTTAGAGAAGCTTTAAAACTTTTTTTCGTGATCATCACAGATTAGCTTTCTACAAAGTTACTAAGAAATTTGGCTCAGAAGTCACATCTTCAAATTCTGTGTATCTATTCAGTCTTCCGAAACAATAACACAAAAAAGTGTAAAACTCTACTTGCTTAAAGCTTATATGATCTTACTATTGAAAATATTTCCCATATTTCAGTCCTTCATTCTGTAAATATTAACCATTCTGATTTTTTTCAAAAACAAGTTTTCATATATGTGCTGATAATATTTATGGCATCAATAGACCTTCCAAAAGCCCATACCCTCCCTTGAACTGGTAAAAATGCATTTGATTTAATTAATCTATTATTTTGTTGAGGGGCAAAAGGGTAGTTTTGTGCTTGACACTGAGAGGCTGGCTTAGACGCGTGGCATTATTAAATTTCGCTCATTTCTTTCCCAGGCAAGTCATTTACATCTTTCTGTTTCCACATCTGTGAAAGGGAAATCCTATAAACTCTTCAGAATTCCCAAAGCTATTAACAGGAGACACCAAATCATCTATGTGCATAGAAAATTTTGAGATCTTATGGCAGAGTACAACTCACAAGTGGTTTTAATATGGTCTTACAATATACCAAGCAATATTAGAATAGAACATTACTACCTCCTGAACGGCATTTTATTCCAGAAAGGACAGTTTTATAGACTTTGTCTGCCTAGTGAAAAGTTATGGCTGGACCTTGCAGTAATATACAGTATGGGAAAGTTTCACAGGCGCCTTTGGGTTTCACAATCCCAAAGCCCAGCAGGAACCCTGTATCCCTGAGCTCGACCTAGCAAAGATGTAAAAAATGGAGGCCCAGATCTCCTGCTCCTGTGTTAGAGCACCTTGCAGAGCAGAAAAGCATTTCTTGACCCTTCAGATGCAGCAAGTAAGAAAACCATTGCCTTTGCTGGAGCCCACAGAAAGAACAAAGTGCGAGACACTACTATTCTGCCGGACAGACTCAAACCTTTAGCCAAACCCACACTAATTTATGCCTGCCTGCGCTGCATCACAAACAAACTGTAAAAGCGTTTAAACACAGAAAATCCTATAAAGATACGCAATGTGGAAAAAAATTAGTTCACAGGTATGGCTGAATGAAACAAACAGGACATATATTAGCACTAAAGAAGAATGACTCCAGTGCATTTAATATCTTAAAATTGACAGGAGATGTTTGCTTATTCCCCGTGATCCCGGTCCAATTCCTGTAGTCATAGTTACACTGAAAGCACAGCTTTTTATGCAACTAGCAGTAGTCCGTTTTTGGCACCAAGCCTTACAAAATAAACACTCCACAATCCCTCAGTGCTACCTGAGGCATTTCCCTCTCCAGACCTTTCCACCAGATCTCCTTGTGTAGACTTAGTGTCTTCTAGAAAAAAACAAGAGCATTTTAAAATCAAATCAAATGCCATCTCAACGTCCAGACTGGTAATATTGTTTAGAGGACTGAGAAAAGGATTGTAAACCTGTAAATTGTAAATCCAACAATTGCACCAGAAATTAATCCTGTTCCATTTGGGGCAGGTAGCTTAGTTTCCTCATTTATGTGAGAATAGAAGTACTAACATCATATTCAAATTATTACCTATGTCCTGAACTAGCCATGCCTGATAAATGCTAAACAATCTTGGAAAACATAGGAACATATTTATAACAATTATTTTCAGCATGCCGCAAATCTTAAAATGCTGTTCAGTACTGCAGGGACATGACACAAAAAATACCTTATAAATATGCATTCCTCTCGAAATGGGATCATAAAAATACTGAGCATTTATTTAGGGATCACAGGTGCTCTGCAGACTTCAGTATTATTATCTTAAGTTTATAAATAAGGAAACTAAACCAGGCTAATTCTGTACTTTTTGCAAAAGCTTATAATCTGACCTCAAGGTAGACTGTCAAATCATGTCATGTCACAGTGTTCTTGCACAAGGCAAATGATATTACAAGGTGCGAGGCAATGGGAAGTCAGGCTTCAGGGAGGCTCAGGCTTGCTCAAGGTCATAGAAACTGAAGTCAGGTCTCCTGGCTAACAGCTCTCTGATCAAATCATCCAACTACCGCTGTTGAATAGATTAATTTTATGAATTATAGTTAGGGATGTGTCAGCAGTTTTGTTATTATCCCCAAGAAAATTATGATTTTTTAATAGAAACATAGACCATTAGCTACATTCTTCTAAATAATATTTTTCTTTAGTAATTGTAACTGTGAAAGAAAAAGGTTTAATTCGGTCCAGAAATGACTTGTGAGGTGTAAAAAGGAGTAATGCTCAGAAATGGAAGAAAGAAAAGCAGGAAAACAAGAGACCACTGGAGAGAGATTAAGAGATGGAAGGACAGAAAGAAGTGATGAAAGGTTGCAAAAAATTATTATGGAAAAAAATGGGGAGAGAGAAATACTGGTTATACACAAAACAAAACAGGTTTGCAGAATATCCCACCTGAAAACCAGATCAGGAATTATGAAGAATCCACCGTTCATCTGATAGCAATGTTCTGGTATGAAGGGACGATAGCAACCTAGTGCATTAGTTACTCCCACAGATGGAAAAAATCTGTCTCCAGCACAAGCCTGAAAGAGGCCACTGTCAAGAAGGCTTCAGAGGTAGCTTAGCTAAACACAAGAGATTTCAGTTTCCAGAAATAAGAATCTTTCCCTGCCTGACAGAAACACATAGCATGAAATGAAAAAAAAAAATCCTGTTTTATGTTTGCATGAATTTTTGAAGACTATATGCAAATAAATGTGTATAGGCTGCATGAGAAGGACATGATTAAAACATACTTGTCACACAGGTCCTGCCTTTTCAGTAGAAGTTTGCTGCTGCAGAGTGCTGGGGCTACTGGGAATCAGGGCTAATTTCAGAATTAGAAACAGGTAAGCAAACAGTTACGTGCATCCCTTCTAGTAAATGCCACAAAGAGGGTGGAATAAACAAAATCACTTAACTGTGAGATTCACAATAGTTTAGGAGTCCTGTACAAATATTTGTGCCGTGACAGCAAGATTGCAGCATCTGACGGGTTTAAGCAGCAGTTTCACTCCTAGCAGTGTAGGGGGTAGCAGCCACAGGGATTCTCAGTGGGGTGAGCACGCTGCCAGCCCTGCAAAATAGTTGTGGCAGCAGTTTAAACCCTGCTCATTTCTACTGTGCTTCCATGCCAACCCCGGGGAAAAAAATCCTGCTGCATCTCTGCTCCCGAGAGAGCAAGAGGAGTCCGTGTGGTCAGCACGAGCAGAGGGAAGTCAAACAGCTGCAGTGAAGAGAAGCAGAATTTGACACATCAGTAGATTGGAAAACACTAGCAGAGCATGAAGCGTGGAAGCTGGGACTCATGCTGCCGTTCCATCACTGGGGAAATGAGGAGGAAACGCAAAGGCCTCCAGGAGATGCAGAAGGTCCATCAGCAAGCATGATGAATATGTTTCAAACACACTACACCATTATTTTTGGGCTGTCTGGAGAATATGCCTACTGTATGTTGTCCTTCCAGACCTCCTGAATGGTGTTACTCACCTTTCTTCAAATGCTGTTTAGAAGTTTTCATAGAACCTCCTTAACGTTGTCCTAGTGGTTAGTTATTGTTGCGGTTAGACTTTGAGTTAAGATGAAGGAGTTCCCAATTTCCTCCCTTCCTTCCCAGAGGAACCTTGATACATGCCTCTAGGCATGTTGTGATGCTCAGTAAATAATTAGACGAAAGTAATCTCAACACACAGGATAATTGCAATAGATATAAATAATCGAAGTTAATTGCAGAAAAACCTCATCTTGTGTATGCCAGCATTAGCAGAAACCTGATTCTGTTCTATAGATTTAACTGTACCCATTTCATCCTAGCACACTGGACAACCAATTAAATACTTATTAAGTACTGTAACATGCTTGTTACTAATCCTTTACCATTTCCTCTTTACAATTAGCTTCTCTCTTTTTTCTCCTCTTTCCTTTTGCAAAGACTCAGCACTGCTGATATAACCACCTCTTCCTTTCTGGTTTTATCTGTCACAGGTTTCACACAACCCTGAATCAGTAACTCTCTATTCACTCTTCATATGGACACCTTCTCCTTTGGACAGTATTCCATACATTATAATTTCACTCTTGTTATATTTAATTCTGCAAGCTCCATACTGCGTCAGCATTATATTCTCATGGGAACATATAGCCTTCAAAAAAGATGTGCACGATCCTCATAGCTATGGATTAGAAGACAGTTGCAGCTCTAGCTTGGACACAAGAAAGTCTCTGCCATGCCGGACAAAAGCCTAGGTCTCGCTCAGGTCTAGAGACCTACCGCAGACAGTTTTGGTTGGTTAGTTGATTTTGGTTTTCCCCCCAGTATTTACCTCAAGCAGAGGAGGAATTAAGAAGTCATTTCAGGCCAATGAGCCCACGGGCAGGCCGAACGAGGGAAACATACGACCTGCCTAGTGTCCTGCACAGCAAATCTACCACGACCACCATGGATTCTTCGCTGGCGTATGGCTCAGATTTAGATATGGGCCTAAGTGTAAGAATCTACATTTTAAAATAAAGGAATTTGAAATGACAGCCTGGTCTAAGTTTTGCAAAATTGCCCTTATTTCTAGACATACCAAATCAAAATCCCAGATCTTAAAAACCCCTCTGGTGTGGAACATCACGCTTTGCAGTTTACAGCCACCCACTCAGCAGCACACATGACCGCAGGTGCTGAGGGTAGCTTCAGATCTGCTTTCTACTGTATGCTCTTGATTGACTATTCCTATTTCTCCAAGCAATGACCCCTGCTCATCATAATAGCAAATAAAACCTTGCTGAAAATATGATGCTTGGATTCCTCTTCCCAGAATTACCAGGAGGGAAATGGATGTCTCTCAAGTGCAGAATCATATGCACAATAGTCTCTTAACACTTGCTCACAGGTCTTTTCCATTTTCACATAAATCTTTTTTATGTTGTACTCCCACCAACTAGTCTTTTTATTTTTGGCTTCACTACAGTAAACTTAATTTAACATTAGGGCTTTTTGGTACTTGTTGGTCTGCTTTTATGATTAATGAGTTTTAGACAGGAAATTCATAAAAACAGAACGAAAGAATCTATAATAAGCATGCAGTAAAGACAGGACTATTTTTCCTTAGAATAATTGTATGCCTAAGCACAAAAGAATGCGAAAGTTGCACATCAGGCTACAAAATCACAGCCGAAGGTCAATCTCAAAAACTTCAATTGAGATCTCTACATTAAGCATCAAATAAATTATAGGATAGAATAATAACACAGAATGTCTGTTCAAGTGTGCATCCATTTAGCCCATACACCCTCTACCTTGATGAGTAATTATCCTACATACTATGGCAAACCTACACATTAGTCATGGCAGTCTACTGTTCACTTGTACTGTTAGCTAGGTTTGTGGTTTGGGTTGGGTTTTTTTTCTTTTTTTAAATGAGGTGCAGCCTTTGACCACAGGCTGCTCCCAGTGCTGGACTATGAAACATTTAGAGGTCAAAGGGAGCAGAACTGAAACAAAAAGGTTTAGAGCCAGCTTCAGACTGCATGGTTCAATGTTTTGGTAGACATGCATGCAGAAGAGTATTGAAAAACAATGCATCTAATCAACAAGAGCTGGGGATTCCTTTCTAGTTCTGTACATGGAAGACCAGGATGGAGAAATGCACAGAAAGTGTCTGTAAAACTTTTATGGAAACCAAACCAAACCTTTCTCCTCTACGCTATATAGAAAAATGCATTCATAGTCTATTGTTTAAGAGACAGGGTATACTTAAATAAAACAGCAACACTGCTACTATCTTTGACTTATTTGAAGTGTTACAAGGAGTTAGAATACAAAAATCACGTAAGAGCTATACATTTTTGATGCAGGCCTGTTTGCATACGAAGTGTGCAAAAGCCCTGGTTTCTCAAACATAGCAGGAATCAGTCAGACAGGGAAAGCTGTAGTTCCTAGCCTCCATTTAGCCAGTACTGAGCTCAAATACTTTTCTAATAGCCAGATTCCTAGTGATTGTTCCATGTATGTTTTTAATTTTCAGCTGCTCCACTCTTTGCTTCTCAAGCTTTATCATACTTTTTCCACATACACATAATCACACCCCATCAAATAGCACCCATCAAATCTTCTCCGTGTATGGCTTGGTTTCAGTGGTGCTGCATGAACCTCTGACTCCTCGCTAACAGCTCAAGGAAAGCTCTGACTGTTTTAACCTATTTAGTTCCACTTGCATTTAATAGCTTCCTAGATTGACCGTCAACTTGGCAACTGCTCATCAACTGTGTGTGAATAAAATCTGGGATTTCTGCATAGGACTGCCTCTCACAGCAATCCACTTACTAACAAACTATGGGTGGAAAAAAATTTTGATTAGTGGGCATACTTCTGGAAGCATCTGGAAAATCTGAAGATGAACTGAACAGTCCCGGACAGAAGTCTTAAGCAAAATGATGCAGTCAGGTTACATCAGTGCTCTGGTGGTGCATCACTAGAATAAAACTGAATGGTGACACTGCTTATAAGGAAAGAACGCATCATGGTAGAGAGATGATGCATACAGACTCATATTCTGCAATTTCACAGTGAAACCTTCCTGAAGTAACTACTCAGGTTATTGAAAGGAAGATTCCATAGTTGACAACTTCTACTAAAAAAAGTGTAAGATAATTCTGCTCTGTATGTTTGGAGACGCTCTGGAATGGTCTCTAAGGAAATTGATACTTGAGTAGAATTATTCCTTACAAGTAAATACAGTCATACTGCATTTTGACAACTTCCAGTACCACTTCATGTGCTCTGAAAGACAAATGTCAAAATGCTGTAGGACTGCATTTACCTGTAAGTGCTGACAAACATTGCTCAAGCCAGTTGCATCTTGGGAAATGCTTTTATAGCTGTGGCAAATACCCTTTTGCGATCATGTGTAATTTATACTATTTTAAAGTATCAGGAGTTAAAATATTGTACAGGATAGCCTATATCCTTATTACTATCTTAAGTGTTCTGCATGGTTTGTCAAGCAAGAATACACATTTGTCATCTTGCCTTTTAGTTTGGAAAAACATGCGGCTATTGGTTATTGTGACAGCTGGGAAATTTAAGTGATCAACCCATTTAACTAATAAGTCAGTGTATGCACAATCAACATTTATTTTCTCTTAATATGAAAAGCCTGAATATACACCGCTTAGCTGCCTCTTTTCCAGAAGCATATAAACAGAAGGATGGATGCACCAGTTGTATTAGCACCAATGCAAATTAAAATATGTGCTGAATGTGGGAAAAAATCAGTGTGTTCATTCAACTCCCCCCCAGCAACATTATAGAAACAGAATTAAAGCAAATATGTAATTTCTACATCCAACAGTATATATGCCCTATAAAAATGTTAAACATTTTGTTGATAATTTAGCTCAGTGAAGCTGAATTCTGCAAACTTTTGTCTTCTGTAGAAAGAATTTACTTTGTTCAGCTGACTCCAGATTGACACTATGGAAAGCATAATCCTATACTCCATGAATCAGGTGCATCACTTCCAAATCACAATTATAATGCTGTTTGAAAAACAGAGGATACAAATCAAACTATTTCCCCCACATGGTAATTATAGGATGCCTGCACTATTTGATGCTATCGGCATAGAGTAATTACTGAAAAGGAGATAATTACATAAGTTCTGTTGTTTAAAGTGCAGAAACATCCCTTATCAATGCACAGCACTTCAAGGCCTGCACAGAGTAAGGCTATTTTATGTCATGAATCAATGAAAAAGTGCTTCAAATGGAGAAGTTAGCATCAGAGGGCTTACATAGGAGAGCTCCCCTTCATTACTCTACAACTTTCCAAAACCATGTCAGAATAACAGTTTCAGTGTCTTTGGTTGCAGGTTTATACTACACTAAAACCACACAGAATACAAAGCCATACAAATACAAACATGCATCCTTAGGAAGCGTGAATTCTTAATTACAGCGTTAAGTCGCCTATTACTTGATTGTTTCATAGAATTTAGGGTGAGTCTACATGGTCTTTTGCAGTTAGGTGCAAATGTTTTCTACTTGTGCTGCTGGCTGACTGCAATTCAGCTCTGAATCACAAACAATACAGCCACAGTTCACGCCTCCATCCCATGATTTCATCAGAAAGGCCCATTCAGAGTGATACACAAAGCCCTCTAAAGCTCTGCCCTCAGAGGTTTGTCATCATTTCTTTTCAAAACTGGGTTTCATAGCTTGAGTCCTCTGGTAACCGCAGCAACACAATTCCTGTATCAGAGTTCTGCTGCCTTCAGCCAGAGAAAGACCCAGACTGAGTGAATTTACCTCAATCGTCAAAAGATTGTGTAGACTTGACCTTGATACAACTCCTTCCTGATTCGTCTCTTAGACCCATGAACAGTACTCATCGCAATTTGTTCATAGAAGGGTAAGAGAGAAAAGCAATGTGCCACTTCTTTGCATGGATTTAGTAGGGTTTATAAATTCCTTCCACCAGCTAGTGCGAAGTCCCCAGCATTCCTGTAGTTTACCTTGCAATTTTGTTCTTTGTTTATACAATCTCTTTTCCATGGAGCACTATGTGAAAAGGATGCTGTTGTACCCTCTGCATTTGCTAATGCACTTCTTCATGAACAGCACTATAATTCTGTGAAATTTTAACTTCTTAAATAACAGGGTAGGGAAGATAAGATGTATAAACTTTTTTTCCTTTTCAATCCATCTTAAGAAAATGCAAACTAGAGCAATTCATAGGGACTGAAAATTTCCAGTACAATTTCACATTTGCTGTATAAAGCTCAGTTACAAGTCCACTGGTCTGAATGGTATAATTGCAGCTCACAGAGTGGCGGCATGTTGAGTGAAACTCTAAGTCACTCCAGGAGCTGGTATACCGGCAGAGATAAACTGAAGAAATAATGTCAGTCCGAAAACTAGACTGGAGCATTCTAGCAAATATTTTATCTAATTGCATTCCAAAACAAAAACAGTCTTCCTTCTCTTTGTATGTCTTTGTAGGAAAGCTGCAGTGAGAGTCTGTTCAGACCCATGATAGTCACAAAGTCATTTATAGGAACCTCCACAAAATCATTCAGTCTTACTCTCACAATTACAAAGAACTATGACTTTAATAGGATGAACTGCCTGGAGGTACCCACGTTCCTCCACTGACTGCAGAGGGAGAGGGCTTGACTGGACACCTAAATTGCACAGAGCTAAAACTAGGTGAGGTTAATGCTCTGATGACATTGAGGTGGAAATGATAAGCATTAAATTTACAGTATCAGTTCTTCCACAGATGAGGTCTACAATGGCTAAATGGAATGAAAAACACTTAATATGCAAAGTATTCAAAAAATCTCCACCAATGTCTTTTATCTTTGCTTTCGTGCATATTCCCAGTCTCTAAGTGCTAAGTGGGAGCATAGGACTACTTATGCTTTAAATTTAAAGTGCATGCTCAGTTCCAGTACACACGGTCAGCACTCCAGCACAGTTTCCATTTTCAACACATTTCAAAAGATGTGAACTGGTTGACGAAAACCCATACCATAATGATCTGAAGTCTAGTAGCATCAAAAACAAGTGAAACCCTGAGACTTTTGCTCAGCTCAGAAAAGGGAGTCAGAGCTCTAAATGTTCTATCCCACCTTACTGCAATTGGGCCGAAATGGATGGATAGGGAGACATTTTCTTCCATCTTTCTGAATAACTTTTGTGAAATCAGCTGGTAGTCTTAGTTAGTGTACTAATCAAATGTCCAACACCAGAAAAGTTGCCATTACAACTGACAAAGTGCTGATGACACGGAGATTTCCTCCTCACCTGCCACATGTGCCTGCCACTCCAAGACCAGTTTGATGCTGTTGGCTACAGAATTTAACTCCAGTGCTTTCACCATTTTTGTCCCATGTATATGTGTGTGTATGTATATTGGCATGTATAAATGTCTCCCTCTGACATTATTTACAGGCCCTAGAAATCCTTTCTGCCCTGCTGTTTTTGTTGTTTGTATACTATTGTACAATATCTTCGCAGAAGCAAATCTCAGCATAAAAACAGCGTGTTTAATGACTGCCCAGAAACTTTCTATAACAAATGGATTCCAATACGATATTAGTTTTCTAAGCAGGCTTTGTATCTCTAAGAACTTCAAATTGTCTTGAGCACAATATAGATTTTTCTAAGATAGGGTTAACATGAGATTTTTTGTGAACATTGGTGTGTCCTTCAGGCTTGAAATAAGTGATCTTACCACTGTTTATTTTGCCAGACAACTGGCACAACCACATTGTCACTGACCCCCCCGTGCTTATGCACGCTTTTATATTGTAGCTGGGTGAGCTGGGAAAAATCCTCCACAAAGCTCTCATCTGTCTCTTACTTTTAGCTTTTATTCCCAAAACTGAAATGGGTAAAGATTTTTTTAATTCTTTTGGACTTGAAATCACCAGTAGATCTTACCTCTGAGACACAGAGCCTGTTGAAACTTTGGGCTTGGTGGTAGATCTACTTCAAGAAACAAAAAAATAATTTCTGACTTTGTAGCAGATTAAAAATAAATTAGCGAGCTCAGGTATAGCATAGCTGGGGCACAAAAACTCCAGTGACAATTGCAAGAGAAATAAAATATGTACTTAATCATCCAGGCAGCCTCGCTGAGTTCCACTGATTTTTGATTAAGCAGAACAGACAGATAAACACAACTAACATTGTCCTTCCAATCAGTGGCCTCTGCATGAAATCAATGCTTCTGTATTACACTGGCGTTAAAAGGCCCTTATCAAGACGAAATTCTTATTTTATGAAAGACCTACTGTGCTTGTGTTATTCACAATGTATTTCACAATTCTTGCCATTTAAATCACAGGCATTTTGCAGACATAGAAGGGTTGTTATTGTTTTTTTTCTCATAATCGCTCTTCCTGTTGCTTCTAATATAACATCCATTGTAAATACACTCAATGGGTCGATTTCACTCTCACTTATAAAGTCCACTTAATCTTCCTTGGCTCCATGAAAAGCTTTTTGGTTCGGTAATGATGCAGGAACATTTTTAAGAAAGAGCTTCAAGGAGAGGGTTTTTTTATTTTTCAATTAAAGTTTTACACAGGATAAACATCATTCTCAATGACAGCCTGCCCAATTCCTATGCTTTGTATTAAGGAACATGCAAAGGACTTTGAAATTGTGCATAAATGTTGAACAGGTTGAACACTAGTCCCAGAATTTAGGTGGATGCGTGAAAACTTACAGGAGTTGCTTTTCCATTTCTGTGGAAAGCTCCATGGAAACTCCATTTCCAGGAGTCAATGGCCTCAAAAGTTTTCATGGTCCATCAAGGCATTTCTTCTTTTCTATATTGTTCAGCAAGAATAAATATCCCACTTCCATGTGTCACAAATTCACCTAAGGTGACCTGCAACTTCGTGAAAACCACTTCCCTGTATTTTGAAAACCTGTAAAACACACTTCACATAGTTGCAGAGTCTCAGTTGCACTATAAAAAGTCATTTTTTTGCCACATACCTTTTTTTTGTTGGTGGGACAAATGTAGAAATTGTCAATAACAGTGGCAATCCCAGGCTGTAGATTCAACTTTGTGTATAACGTCCCAAAATCTGAGGACCTGAAAGAAATCAAACATCTGTAAGTGCTCTCTTCTAAAGGCTTCAGCATTGAAACTCTAAAAAAAACCCCCAACTTTGTAGCAGTAACTATCCCTTTTCAATGCTCCTCTGCCATCCTTTTGTTCTTTTCAGTGCTCATTAGCTAAAAGAAACTAAAAGAAACCTGCCACTATTAAGAATATTTATCTAGGTTTGAAAAAACATGGCTAGTTCTGTCTGTATTTTGCAGTTCCATGTGGTGCTAGTTTTCATCCTGACACTGCACCGTGCAGTGACAGAAGCGCAACACATATACCTTTCCATCACCACCCACAAGGTGGGAAAAAAGAGCTAAGCAGAGCAAGGGCTCATCTGCAAGTACTAACAGCACCTCCTCAGCTATGCAGCAAAATAAGAGCTGACTTCAAAGCCCAGTGTTGCATAAGAGAACAATTTGGCCTGAGATCTGGAAGACTTGCAATGGACCTCTACCAGAATTCGCACTTGATAAAGGTATCCATCTGCTCCTCCAGCTCTTTTTCAGAGGATCATTTAATTTTGAATGAATAAAAACAAAGTCAGTACTTGGCCATCAGTATGTCATACACACAAATCTATGAATATTTCAAATGTGGGCACTCTGCAGAAATTGTTTCGCATTCCTGGAAAATCTACAGTGAAAAATGGCATCTGTGCTACGCACCTGTACCTGCAATGTCTAGTATAAAAACAATGCACAAGTAAAATGTTAGTATAGGAAAATGTTAGTTAGTGAAACTCAAAGCAAGTCACATCCAAAATTAAATCACTTTGGATGAAGCTTCATTTGTTATACGTAGGATCAAATTGCACCATATGGTCTCTCCATATTTACAGTTTTTCATTTGGAAGTTTGGAAGGGGACTTAGACACCTCTAAGGTACCTGTCCCTTTGTCACCAAGAAGCCTTCCCTAGGACAGATGGTTGGGTGGGAGGACTTCCACTCTATATGCTCTTTTCTTCACTGGAATAACAATCTCCTTTAAGGAATGGGGCTGAAGGTGCCCTGCCCGCTACCTCTGTGTTATTCAAACAAGTGGGAACATGCAACAGCTCTCATGTCAAAGAGAACCAGATGACACCTGTGTCCCTCCCACTGTGACACTGAGGACCGCCTATGCAGTGAGTTCTGCCCTATAGCTCCATTCTACCATGTTCATTGCTCCCTGCTCCCTGGGTGGGCTCTGTTGTCTCATACTCCTCGCCCAGGGGAGTCACTGCTGAAATTGGTAGGAACATGACCAGGTACAGCAAGAGTGAAAAGTGAGAAACCAAATCGCTGGCTGAGCATGCACACCTTGACAGGTGGCCCAGAGCCTAAGGTCTCCTCCAAGCCACCTGAGGCAGAATGGTCCCCAAGGGGCTGGTGCCCGGAGGAGGCTGCAATGAGCACTGTGTGCCCACCCTCTGCCCGCCCGTGTCCCAGTCCTGCTGGGGATGTCGCTTAAGTCAGAGGGCATGTGATATGAAGACAGAGGTGGCTACTTTGCAATCACACATCCAGCTTTCCACATGATATGAGAACTTTCACCTGTGGTCATGGAGCAGCTTTCTATGTCTTTGGCATCACCAAGCATATCGGGCACAGAACTATATGCCTGGATCAGGCTTTAAGGGACACCAAGTAAAGAAGGGTTCATATTTACCTTGCTTTTCTTCCCTCTCTACCAGTCAAAAAATGACTGGGCATAAGCCTATGACACACAGACCACACTCACAGCCTAAAGTTGAGAGTTTATCTATTTTATAGTGGTATCTGAATGGATTTGGTACCTTTTTTTCCCCCCATAATGTTGCTTTGCCTGCAGATATACAGCAATGCATTACAAAAGTTAATGGAATCACAGCAATTCGGTTTTGACAAATAATTACGTAGAAATCAAATACATACAATTGCACTGCACTGGGTATTCAGCACCAACCTAATTAAAATTCTAAGGGGAATAGGATTGACAGTGCTAAACCTAATTTGCCAGAAGTGTTTGACAGAAAAGAAATTAAAGCAAAGACTAAAATACTGACTTCAGCCAGATGTACTAAAATCATGCAGAACAAGTTATGTATGATGGAAACAGAACCTAGTCTATTCTCTTTGAGGAAAGAATATCAGGTCAGTGGCTTGCCCAGTAATAACATCCTGAAATAATTCTCTGAACCTTAAAGATGATCCAATTTGCTTTGAAGAGGCAGTTCCAGGATTAATACAATGGGACCACTGGAGAGTGACACTGTAGGACGGATGGTGGCAGCAACTGTACCAAGGTATGAAAAGAGTACAGGCAGGAAGCCCAAAGAGGATAAGCCATTTCAAAGGTAAAAAGTTCCAGTCTAAAACTTCCTCTTCTAATTCTCATGACTTATAAAAAGTACTACAAGAAAAGAATAAAGTTGTAACAAAAAGAGTACGCTAAGGTAACTAAGGTATTTTCAGACAAAGGTAGAAAAACTATCTAGTCAAAAATCTTTTATTTTCTGGTACAAATTAGCTATCTCAAGGGGGAAAAAAAATCCAATTCCAATCTGAGACAACAGGCTAATGCATATCCATAAAGGTGCACCATGCCTAAGCAGGAAGACCAGACTGGCAGAAGATCTGTGGAGAAATTTATTCAGACTCTCAAACCTTTTCGACCATTGTTGTTAAACCACAACAAGGCTGGGCCTTGAGGGAGCCCAGGAATGTCAGCTACTTTTTGAGGCATTTACATACAAGAGGGCATAGTTCAAGGACATCATTCAAGGGAAGCACTGTCCAAAACAATTGGTTTTCCAAATCTGCTATAATCCAGAGAAAACAGGTCACCACAACTTTTTTACTTGAGATATAAATTTCAAGTTCCTGACTCTGCATATAGAAAGAATTAACATTTTGTAGCACACAGCTAGAACAGAATTCCCTGGAATTCCTCTACTGGGCTACAGACAGGGCTGGGGAGGATGAATTCTGGGATCTTAGTGCATGCCTATTTTGAGAATATATTAAGAAGAAGCACAAAACGTGTTTTGTACCAAACTCAGGAGAGGAGGAGCCCTTTATGCTCTTCCAGTCATAAAGAGATTTTTTTTGTGTGTTAAAAACCAAACTTGTGCTGTGTGAAAAGCGTTAAGGAGACGGGAAAAAAAACCACAAATTAACCATCTGTGCTTATCAGGAGAAATACATCCTCCTTCCTCCCTAAAAATTCATGAAAAGATATTTCAAGCTATAATGGAAAGAGGATACACATGTACATGATAAGGAGAGTAAAACATCCTTCTATAGCATTGTTTATTTGCAGTGGTAGCACAACAGCACAACTCCATAAACCAGAGCAAGAAGTTTAAAGGTTGATTTCGTAAAGATGGGCCTGACCTGTGGTTCTGAGTGATCTAGATGCAGTTAGTGACAATTTTGGCTTTCTGTGAGACATTCCAGGGGATACAGCAAGCTATCCATGGGCTGCTTCCAGCTGATGCTTATCCACCCATGCACTAGAGGCACAGATTGTATGGATGCTTCTTAGTACAGCAAAACTCAGTGGAGGACTCATAGGAAACACATCTTTCAGTATTCAGGTGATGGGCCATTCAAGACAGGTAGGACCATCGCATGCTGGAATGACATGATTACTCATGTATCGATGCAGACATCACACAACCTTTCTCTGACAGGGCTTGTGGCTGGGTAATAGCTTCTTTGAAAGTGTATACATCTGCTGAAACATGTGCCATTCTTCTTTTTCTTTCTTTAAGGAAAAATCACTTGTCACTGTAACTACGGCATCTTGAAATAACAATTCTCAAAATCGAACAATGATATTACAGCACAGACAGAATCATGTCTTTTTAGCTTGTTTTAATACTGTGAGCTCAAATGATAGTCGGGAAAACTTCTAAGTGGTACAGAAATGTACAGATGAAACAAAACTTCCAAAGCCCCTAAACTCTGAGAAAGTTTGGGTCTCGTCCTTAAAAATGTAACTTTTTTATATTTGAGCTAAAATAAATCTATGTCTAACATAATTTGGAACTGTACCTAAACGCCGAGTCTGGACATCTTCCAACAGAAATATTGAGAAAGAAGAAGAAATTTAACAGATACCAAAAGAGACATGAACCAAATGTTTGCCTGTCTAAACTTCACTATCATTATACAGCTCTCGACTGATGACTCACACCTATGATTCAGTATTGCTCATTGTTAGTTATTTTTTCAGATGATATTTACAAGTATATATTAAAATACATATATATGAAACATTAACACGTATATAGTAAGATGTTAATGAAAAATTTTAGAGAGATCAAAATTGCATTCCTAAGTCAAATTCAATACTCAAAGAAAATGTCATCTGCAAATGCTTCCTTCCCTGTTTTCTTTTATTTTTAATGAACTGAAGAGATACACTGGAAAGAGAATGGTTGGAACACTTAATACACAGGTTGATCAGATTTCCTTTACCTTTTCTCCTTGAAAATTAACTCAAGCTCCTTTCTAGCCAAATGAGCCATACTGTGCAAGCTCTAGTAACTGAAAATCCTGGAAGACAACAATGAAGAGATTTCAAATGACTCATGGATTCTTTAACTAGCAAAACAAAAAGAAAACATTCGGGAAAAAACATAGGAAAGATCTGCTGGTTTAGATTATTGTGAGTTGTTGAAAAAAAAAAAGATTCAATTGAGATGCACATGACAGTATCAAGGCAGAGTGGATCTGTCCGTAACACTCACTGGACTACTTCCCACTTAATTTTCTCCAGACTGTGTTGCAAATGTCTTCTTCTCTTCTTCCCTCCTTTTGGTCAGAAGAACAATCCAGTATTTACATCATGAACTTTAAAGTGCAAGAGAAATTAATTCAGGTTCTTGCTCTATCACATACTTCTGTCTAACACCAGGATTGCCTTTGTGTTCTAGTCCCTCACCTGAAAAATAAACACTATCTATCTCCTATACCTCAAATGTCTGTAAGGAATCTATAGGATAGAGCAATGAAGGACTGGCTGATGGAGTATCTAAAACAAATACATCAGAAGTTCCAACAAGAAATGACAGGACAAACCTACGGAAAAGAAAGTAACCAGAGGAATATCATTGAAGAAGTGGTACACTAATGTATTGTCATTACTTAAACAGCACAGAAGGACTCTTACACATGCAATGTGGAAATTGCGGAGACAATGGTTAGCCTCATAAAATCTTTTTAAACAACAACAACAAAAAACCCAAAACCCCAAAGCCTTTCTTCAGAGTAGAAACACATTGTAATGTTGGGTTCCAATACCTGACTCAGGTATTGAGGAATTCATGCAGATAAAAGTTTCTCCAAAGGCTGTAGAAGAATATGACTCCTAGCAATGCAATTAACAGATTACTCATCAGCTATCAGCTCTGCTGGAGTACTTTCTGAAAATACCTCTCTCTCTGCTTTCCAGCCTTTTTGAAGTTACATATTTTTCCTCTCAAAAACAGACATATAGAAAAGTTTCTTCCTTAATCCAGTTTTACACTAAAGAATCAATGGCATAGACAAGAGCAAACAGATAAACAGTTTACCAACTTCAAATTTAGGTAATACAGAGTTTACCTTTTTTCCCAAAAGCACTACGAAGATGAATGTATCCTGTTTTTACTTACCGATCCATTACTGATAACATATATTGATCACATATGCTGATAACATAGATATTTTTAAGAACTGTGGATTATCACAACAGCCTTTTTGGCTGAAGTGATCTGCTCTGTAATGCTCTGCTGAGTACAGAACATGGTGTAACTGCATTTATACAGTTACAGACATTCCTTCCCATTTTTATTATGTGCACATGAAGAGCCCTACAGTCTTGGTTACTACATGGGAGCACAATAAAGGACAGACGGTCATTTGCAGTGGCTTTTTAGTCACCTGTAAATATATATTTGATTGTAAAATACTGACTTAAAAAAATCCACAGAAAAAAACCCAAATGAAACCAAAACACTGAACAGACGCGTTCACATCGAGTGAGAACTCAAGGAGGATCAAAACATCACAAATTCTAGAACTTGACTTTTATTCAATGCATTAAATATACCCAGTTTAACTGGCTGCACCGAGAGGGAAAAACCAGTCCTCTGTAGCTGGTAATAAAAACAAGGATTACCCTGCTAGGTGACTTTAGGGAGTCGGATCCTTTCCCAGGAACTATGGTTACTAACATCAAAGTGAGGAATAGGACACGGCCTTATTTTGCAATGTACTTGAAAATCACAGAAGACAAATGCTAAACGATGCTATACTTTGGCTTCTCCCCTGAGGGTTTGACAATCGGCTCCCTGACATTACACGGTAACTGGGCTGACTGTGCCCCATACTGGCATGCCAGGCTACAACTTTCTATCCAGATGTTGCAACTACCTTTGCAAAAAGTGTTTTGAAGCCCATGTTTTCCAGGAATTACCCTGCCTCAGAGCTGTCTGGACACAAAGCTTTGCACAGTACAGGAACCATTCATGTTTTCTTATGAGAGAACATGGAAGGTGATAAACAGAGCTCTATGTACGGATGGGGGTGTTACTTAGTGCAGAAATTCAAGCTATATAATACATACTTATGTACTGTATCATGTTTTCCCTTACTGGTATCTTCTGTCATGCATTTATCGTGTACTGGTTAATTACTTAATCTGTACAATACACACACACACACACACTTAAACGCCAACAGTTAGCAGCACTGTGTCTTTAGCATATCCTACATTATCTTTCAGTGCTGTATTTAAACATTCCTACTCTGCATAGTCTCACTGTACACCGCCACAGTTATCTTTTGCAGCCCTTCGTTAGTCCTTCAATACAGCACAAACATCCTGCTCATTAGCCTATAATCACACTGCTTATCAGTTGCATTTTCAAGCTCCTCATTACTTTGCTGCACAGCTCCAACAATTAGATTTTATATTTTACAGGCCTGTAAAACATTGCATTAGCTTCTATTAGCTGCAGCCATCACCTTTTCTCCCAGAAATTGTAGTTTAGGTAGGACACCTATTTTGAAACTACTGCGTTGGTGCATTAATTCCATCACGAACACACAGCACTTGCTGACGGCACATCTTGGAAGGTACAGCCTGTAGCCACGCTTGCAGTACACAGATATTTGTGATGAATCCGTTCAACCATGAAACAAGCAGTGTCATAGTGACAAAGCAGACAAGACACAGCCAGGAAGACAGCGTTATGTCTTACTTTTGTAAAAAGTAGGAGCTCTGTGTTATTTCTTCCTTTTCAGCTTTGCAACCCAGGCAGGGCTGGGGCAGGCAGTGGAGCACGCAGCCCTCCGGGTGCAGTTGCCAGACACGGCCGGGCCTGGGGGCACCTTAAAAATTTCCCACCATCGTTCCACCCCAGCCATTTGTTCCTGTTAAAACAACTGAAATGATCCACATTCAAATTAATGGTTTTGAAGAGTTATTTTTAACCTGGATCATTTCAGTAATCCTGTTTACAACTCAGTCCCACAAACAGTTGTAGAGGCCTAAGTAAGTGAGTAGAAAATGAGAATGAAATGGTGAAGAATTGGGAAAGATAAATTTCTTAGCACACTTTCTTCACTGAATGTACCACGTAACTAACCCTTAGCATGCAAGCATTTACCCTAAGAAACAGTCCTGTGTAGATTTAGTTTCAGTAGCTGCAAATCCTGCAGTGCATTAGTAGGTTTCAGCAAGGAATGGAGTATATCATGGAGTGTTTGAGGGGTTTGCTACTGAGAGTCAGCTCTGGCGTATTAGAAACATAAAGAAAATACCAGAACTAATAACTCACACGGTGCTACAAAAATTATTAATATTAATTTGGGGGTTTTTGTATCATAAAAATGCTAGCTGGATTAGAGTACAGGAAGAAATTTACCATTAGGTGTAAATTTTTTAATAAAAGGGCTCTCCTTCACAACCTCAATTTATTATTTCTGAAAGTACCATGTTGGGAAAAAAACAGTGGATTCACTAAACTATTTAACTACTACCTACAAAAAAAATGAATACTTCACTTCCTATATAGTGTTAACTTTCTTCCACCAATTTGAACAAACAACAACCTGTGAAAAAAATGTGTGGTTTTTTTTAAATTTAGGGAAAATAAAGAAGAAAGAAAAGCCTTTGGTGCTAAAATGCAATACTCCAAAATTATGCTTACTAACCAGATTGCCAAAGTGGAAACAGCCTTCTATCACTTCCAGTATGATTCTTCTTTTGTGAGTGCTGTGACTGGAAATGAGTAATTACAAAGGAAAATTTCTCATCTCACATATTTGTGTTCTTTGGGGAAAGAGGATGGTTTAAGAACATTTTCTTGAGGTTTGCAAGGAGCATTAAAATTCTCCACCATGGAAAAATGCTAGGTATTTTCCACAGCCCAGGCTTTTTATTTAAACCACTACACACAGCTGAAATATTTCTGAAACAACTTTATTCTCAGTCAGGCAGCTCCTTGGAAGGCAAGAATGATGTTGGGATGTATGAGAAGAGAGAATTTGGCCCTGTGCTTTCTGATCAGAACAGCAAGTTCTCTTGTAATCGCTGGATAGATCCAGCTGCAACAAGAACATTTAGGAAATTGAAAAAGGACTGATAAGAATTTAATGAATTGTATGTGCACATTCACATGCGACTATGTATTCCTCTAGTAACGGGCTCTGCCAACTATAATAGTCAGCTACTTACTCTTCAGTAAGTGGAACTCTTCTTTAACTCCATTTGTAGAAGTTTTTGCTTTTGCTGCTGAAGTACTGACCTCAACTTTATGGTTGCTCCGGGGGAGGTGGGAGGGGGAGTGAATTATATAGCCAGGTTGTAGCACTTTATAAAAAGGTAAATGAAGTCAATGTTTTGTCAGTAATTTGACTGTGGTACTCTGCACCTGAAGCCAAATGCTTGGCAGAACTAACGGAGTAACTGGACATTTTTATAAAGAACAAAAATATCCTAAACAGTAAGTAAATACAGATAAATAGACTCTGGAAGGTATCAAGCCTTATGCTAAGCACATTAGAGACCCATCAACTGCCCCACGGTTGTCTGTTGTGGGTTTTCTGGCATGCTTCTCTGAAACTGCTAGTACACATCACGGATGGAGGCTGGGCAGTGCCCAGATGCAGCACAAGTTCATCCAGGATATCAGTTTTCTGATTATTCTAAGTTATTACAATTGCGTCAGGAACAAAACCTTTACAAGTAATTTTAAGGCATCATTTTGAATTCCTCTCCTGCAACAGAAGTTCACTGTCCGTGTTGAAAACACCACCTGCTTCACCCATGCCTGCCCATGAACGAAGCTGCCACGATGTGTCTGAAGTCGTGAAAACATTTGGACAGTTAAACATCAGGTTTTCCTAACAGCCTTTGAAATCACCGTGTGTCTGTGCCACCTGAACCGGCAGTTTGCAGAACACAGTGGGAAAGCCTGCAGGTAATGATGGGAGGAGGCACACCTGAGGGTGCTTCGACTGGGGGAATTCAGATGCTCACAACCAC
>NW_008825167.1:9631271-9636869 GCF_000699105.1 Pygoscelis adeliae
ACTTGCCCCAGTCATAATCTCCTAATAGTCTTCCACAATTGCTGAAGCCTTTTTTTTTTTTAATTTATTTTGTTTAGAGCTTTCAGCAGCCAAATTTCCCCTGCAGTTGTTCTCCTGTAACTGCAGTGACACCTGGGGAGGGCCGAGCCCATCAGCTGTAGTTTGGCCTGCTGTTGAACTTGGCAAGCCAGCAGCACATAAAGCCCCAGCAGATGTTTCTGCTTTTATAGCAGCTCTTCCAAACCCTTGGCCAGACATAAATCCAAAATAGATCCAGAAAAGAGACAAAGAGTGCCACCATCACGGCTCTTAAAATTAGAAGGCAGAACCAGCCTTTTCTGCAGGACTCCGAGAGACCATTAGCAGCAGAAGGTGCTGTGAAGTGTTCCCATAAATTATGCAGACAGATTACGAGGGCCAGCCACAGCAAATGCAGCACATTTTGCACTGCATCGCAGTTTGCTAGGAAACAGAATCCTAAGACAAATACACGCATTTACATAGGAGTTTCCGAACTGAGAAGATCACACTTCATAGCAACAAGAACAGGAAGCAGGCGGTTTTATGGCCATTAACGCTTTCACGTGGGTCTACGGTGCTTCCACACCACAGTAATGAATGCTCTAAAAATAAAACAGCAAGGAGATGACCCTTGGCAGAAGAAGTCTTCTGAATACATGCCATGCTGGATCTATTTTGCAAAAAGAAAGTCGTACTAAGAGTGTGTTCACAGCTGACATTGTGCTTTACAGGAGAGAGGGTTGATATATGCCAGGGTGACATGCTAATACCTTCGTTCACTTGATGATGACTAAGTGCTCTTAACAGAAGCTCAGTCCACTATAAATTGTTGCCATGTAATTTCAAATGCAAGTGAAAACAACCCCCACAGAGTAAGATTAGCTCTCTACATCCAAAATAACACAAAGTACTCAAGGAGCTGAAAACTTCAATCACATTCGTCTGGCATTAAGGGAGACTAGGAGGAGAAAAAAGTGACCCAGTGTCTAAAAAGGAGGAGGTTTTTTTGTAGGAGTGAGGGTTATTACATGTTCTCCTGCTTCCCCTAGCTTCTACCATCCAAGCTCAGATGGAGCTGCCAGCAGAGGATGCCACTCTGCAGGTCTGGGGCTGCAGGGGTGTCTGGGGTCTTTCGCAGAGGTTGGGATAGCAAGACATGGGCTCCTTCCTTGCAGGAGCTCTGTGGTGGCAGAGGATCTGGGTCACCAAGTGAAGAGCTGCAGATGGAGGTCAGCAGACTTCACAGCATCCGAGATGACAGGAAAGACATCCATGGGATCCTCTCTGAGACACTGCAGCTGTAAGAGCCTGAATCCTCCCATGATGGTGAAGGCTGGAAGCTGGTGACTCCTGGCACCAGGAGGAAATCTCCTGCTCCATCTACAGATCTGCAACTACAGAACAGCTCCAGTGCCCTGGCAGCACGTGAGGGGCTGGGAGCAGTGTCCAGCAGAGCACTGAGCTGACTGAGCCTGAGCCACGCAGCAGTGCCAGGAGGAAATGTCCATTGATAGTACTTGAAGACTCCCCACTACAGTGGATGGAGGCCCCCATCTGCTCACCTGATCCGCTGTCTAGGGAGGTTTGCTGCTTGTGGGGGGCTTGGATCCAGGATGTGGAAGACAGACTGCCAAGTTTTTTCCGTCCCTTAGATTATTAACCCCTGTTGCTTTTCTTCATGGACACCCACATGGGTGAGACTCAGGGGAGACCTGGACAGTACCAACCATGACTACATGGCTCTGGGGACAAAGGCCAAGGAGGGCCCAGGCTGTCTTCTCCTCAATCCTGGTAGTGTGGGGAAAGGCCTTGAGGAGGTGTCAACCTGTAGGTTGACGCCTGGTTGTGCCCCTGGTGTTGACCATAGGATCCTCCTTGGTGATCAAGGACTGCTAGGGAGAGATGAGAGCCACCTGACAAAGTGGGACAAAAGCATCTTTGCCAACAGGCTGGCCAGCCTAGTAAGAAGAGCTTTAAACTACAAATGACAAGGGAGGGAGATTAATATCCACAATCAAGTGACGAAGTGGTGGACAAATGTTGTTGACAGCCGGCTGAACATGAGCCGGCAGTTGTGCCCAGGCGGCCAAGAAGGCCAATGGCATCCTGGCCTGTATCAGAAATAGTGTGGCCAGCAGGAGTGGGGAAGTGATCGTACCCCTGTACTTGGCACTGGTGAGGCCGCACCTCGAATACTGTGTTCAGTTTTGGGCCCCTCACTACAAGAAGGACGTTGAGGTGCTAGAGCGTGTCCAGAGAAGGGCAACGAGTCTGGTGAGGGGTCTGGAGAACAAGTCTTATGAGGAGCGGCTGAGGGAACTGGGGTTGTTTAGCCTGGAGAAAAGGAGGCTGAGGGGAGACCTCATCGCTCTCTACAACTACCTGAAAGGAGGTTGTAGCGAGGTGGGTGTCGGTCTCTTCTCCCAAGTAACTGGCGATAGGACGAGAGGAAATGGCCTCAAGTTGCGCCAGGGGAGGTTTAGATTGGACGTGAGGAAAAATTTCTTTACTGAAAGAGTGGTTAAACATTGGAACAGTCTGCCCAGGGAAGTGGTGGAGTCACCATCCCTGGAGGTATTTAAAAGACGTGTAGATGAGGCACTTAGGGACATGGTTTAGTGGACATGGTGGTGTTGGATTGACAGTTGGACTTGATGATCTTAGAGGTCTTTTCCAACCTTAATGATTCTATGATTCTATGAAAGGTTGCAGAGTGGTATGGACAAGAGAGACCTCGTAACCAACAGAGGTGGGCAGGATTGGGCCCAGTCCAGGTGTGTGCACACAGATAAGGAAGTGCCCACCGGACAGCATGATGAGGGAAGCTCTCACCCTTTTCCTGGGAAATCAGCGTGACTAGGTGCCCATCTGAAGTGTCTGTACACTAATGTATGCACCTTGGGGAATGAAGAGGAGGAATCTGAGGTCTGCACACAGTTGCAGGGCTATGATCTAATTTGGGATTACAATCCTAGAATTCAGGAGAGCAGACTTCAGCCTATTCAGGGATCTGCTTGAAAAAATCCCATGGAATATGGGGCCAAGAGATGGGTCCAGGACAGCTGTTTGATTTTCATGGATAACCTCTTCCAAGCTCAAGAACGGTCCAGTCCAATTAGCAGGAAGTCAAGCAGGAGTGGCAGGAGGCCTGCATGGATGAACAAGATGCTCCTGACAAAATTCAGACATAAAAAAGAAGCATGCAAGAGGAAGACTAGAGAAAATGTGGGCCCGCTACTGAATGGAGCAGGAAACTTGATTACAAAGGACATGGCAAAGGTCAAGGTACTCAATACTTCTTCGTCTCAGTCTTCACTGGTAAGACTTGCCTTCAGCAAGCTCAGGCCCCTGAGACCTGAGTGGGAAAGGCTAGAGCAAGAAAACCTTAACTTCCTGCTGGTCGACAGCCGGCTGAACATGAGCTGGCAGTGTACCCAGGTGGCCAAGACGGCCAATGGCATCCTGGCCTGTATCAGAGGTCTTTTCTAACCTTAATGATTCTATGATTCCTTGAAGGAGCATCATGTTAAGAAACATTTAAACAAACTGGGCATACGCATGTCCATGGGCCCTGATGGGATGCACCCATCAGTGCTGATGGAGCTGACTGATATCACTGCAAGGCCACTCTTGATTATCCTTGAAAGGCCACAGTGATTGGGTGAGGTTCCTGAGGGCGAATCTCGCTCTTATCTTCAAGAAGGAGGATCCAGAGAACTGAAGTCTGGTCAGCCTCACCCTCACCCCTGGGAAGGTGATGGAGCAAATATTTCCAGAAGCCATTTCCATATATATGAACAGAAAGATTATTGGGAGTAGACAACAGGGATTTATGAATCTAATGATCTACCCCAGGGGTTAATACTGGTACCAATACTGTTCACCTGGATGGTGGCAGCAAGTCTGAAGATGATACAAAACTGTGAGAAGTGGCTGATACATCAATAAAACATCTTGTGGAGACATGGGAAAACAGGAATCTCATCAAGCTCAACAAAGGGAGGTGCGAAGTCCTACTCCTGGAGAGGAATAACCCCATGCACCAGTACATGCTGGAGGCCAACAGGCTGGAAAGCAGCTTTGCAGAAAAGGACCTGGGGGTGGTGGTGGACACCAAGATAAACATAAGCCAGCAATGTGCCCTTGCAGCAAAGGCGGCCAATAGCCTCCCAGGCTGCATCAGGAAGAGCATTGCCAGCAGGCCAAGGGAAGTGATCCTTCCCACTCAGCTGGTGAGACACATCTGCAGTACTGTGGCTCCTCAGTACAAGATTTGGACATACTAGAGTGAGCCCAGCAAAGGGCCACAAAGATGATTAATGTACTGGAACATCTACCACGTAGGGCAAGGCTGAGAGAGCTGTGATTATTCAGCCTGGAGAAGAGAAGGCTCACGGGGAACCTTATCAATGTGTATAAATACCGGATGGGAGGGAGTAAAGATGGAGCAAGAATCTTCTTGTCAGTGCCCACTGAAATGACAAGAGGCAATGGGCTTAAATGGAAATACATTAAACTCCATTTAAATGTAAGAAAAAAATCTTTTTTACTGTGAGGGTGGTTGAACACTGGAACAGGATGCCGAGGTTGTGGAATCTCCATCCTTGGAGATACCTGAAACTCAAGTGGACAAGGTGGTGGATGCCCCATCCCTGGAAACATTCAAGGTCAGGTTGGACGGTGCTCTGAGCAACCTGATCTAGTTGAAGATGTCCCTGCCCACAGCAGGGGGGTTGGAGTAGATGACCTCTAAAGGTCCCTTCCAACCCAAACTATTCTATGATTCTACGATTCTGTGAAGGTCTAGAGCACCATGCTTTGAGCAAGGGGTTTGGATTTGATGATGTCAGGAGTTCCCTTCCAACCTCAATGAATTTGTGATTCTGTACTTCTTCCTCAAAATTACATAACATGATCTGTCTTTGCTGAAGTTACTGTGTAATAAAAACAATTTTCTGTAGACAACCAACACAATTACAGTATCACCAAGTCACAAAAGGAACTTATCTGAGTATTTTCTAGGAAATCCACAACTTCATATAACGTCTTGACCATACTAAAAACAAAAGCTTTGTCATTTTGTTTTGTCTTTAAATTCAGTGGAATCAGAACTCTGCCTGGAGTCTTCTTGTGCCAAAGAAGTGCCAAACTGTGCAGCAGTGTTGGTGTCCTGGTTTCGGCAGGGATAGAGTTAATTTCCTTCCTAGTAGCTGGTACAGTGCTGTGTTTTGGATTTAGGGGGAGAACGTTGGTAACACACCGATGTTTTAGTTGTTGCTAGGTAGTGCTTACAGTAGTCAAGGACTTTTCAGCTTCCCATACTCTGCCGACTGAGAAGGCTGGAGGTGCACAAGAAGCTGGGAGGGGGAACGGCCAGGACAGCTGACCCAAACTGACCAAAGGGATATTCCATACCATGTGACATCATGTTCAGTATATAAAGCTGGGGGAAGAAGCAGGAAGGGGGGACGTTTGGAGTGATGGCGTTTGTCTTCCCAAGTAACCGTTACGCGTGATGGAGCCCTGCTTTCCTGGAGATGGCTGAACACCTGCCTGCCAATGGGAAGGAGTGAATGA
>NW_008825167.1:9641391-9645095 GCF_000699105.1 Pygoscelis adeliae
AGGCTGGTGAGGGGTCTGGAGAACAAGTCTTATGAGGAGTGGCTGAGAGAACTGGGGGTGTTTAGCCTGGAGAAAAGGAGGCTGAGGGGAGACCTCATCGCTCTCTACAACTACCTGAAAGGAGGTTGTAGCGAGGTGGGTGTCGGTCTCTTCTCCCAAGTAACTGGCGATAGGACGAGAGGAAATGGCCTCAAGTTGCGCCAGGGGAGGTTTAGATTGGACGTGAGGAAAAATTTCTTTACTGAAAGAGTGATTAAACATTGGAACAGTCTGCCCAGGGAAGTGGTGGAGTCACCATCCCTGGAGGTATTTAAAAGACGTGTAGATGAGGCACTTAGGGACATGGTTTAGTGGACATGGTGGTGTTGGATTGACAGTTGGACTTGATGATCTTAGAGGTCTTTTCCAACCTTAATGATTCTATGATTCTATGAAAGGTTGCAGAGTGGTATGGACAAGAGAGACCTCGTAACCAACAGAGGTGGGCAGGATTGGGCCCAGTCCAGGTGTGTGCACACAGATAAGGAAGTGCCCACCGGACAGCATGATGAGGGAAGCTCTCACCCTTTTCCTGGGAAATCAGCGTGACTAGGTGCCCATCTGAAGTGTCTGTACACTAATGTATGCACCTTGGGGAATGAAGAGGAGGAATCTGAGGTCTGCACACAGTTGCAGGGCTATGATCTAATTTGGGATTACAATCCTAGAATTCAGGAGAGCAGACTTCAGCCTATTCAGGGATCTGCTTGAAAAAATCCCATGGAATATGGGGCCAAGAGATGGGTCCAGGACAGCTGTTTGATTTTCATGGATAACCTCTTCCAAGCTCAAGAACGGTCCAGTCCAATTAGCAGGAAGTCAAGCAGGAGTGGCAGGAGGCCTGCATGGATGAACAAGATGCTCCTGACAAAATTCAGACATAAAAAAGAAGCATGCAAGAGGAAGACTAGAGAAAATGTGGGCCCGCTACTGAATGGAGCAGGAAACTTGATTACAAAGGACATGGCAAAGGTCAAGGTACTCAATACTTCTTCGTCTCAGTCTTCACTGGTAAGACTTGCCTTCAGCAAGCTCAGGCCCCTGAGACCTGAGTGGGAAAGGCTAGAGCAAGAAAACCTTAACTTCCTGCTGGTCGACAGCCGGCTGAACATGAGCTGGCAGTGTACCCAGGTGGCCAAGACGGCCAATGGCATCCTGGCCTGTATCAGAGGTCTTTTCTAACCTTAATGATTCTATGATTCCTTGAAGGAGCATCATGTTAAGAAACATTTAAACAAACTGGGCATACGCATGTCCATGGGCCCTGATGGGATGCACCCATCAGTGCTGATGGAGCTGACTGATATCACTGCAAGGCCACTCTTGATTATCCTTGAAAGGCCACAGTGATTGGGTGAGGTTCCTGAGGGCGAATCTCGCTCTTATCTTCAAGAAGGAGGATCCAGAGAACTGAAGTCTGGTCAGCCTCACCCTCACCCCTGGGAAGGTGATGGAGCAAATATTTCCAGAAGCCATTTCCATATATATGAACAGAAAGATTATTGGGAGTAGACAACAGGGATTTTATGAATCTATGATCTACCCCAGGGGTTAATACTGGTACCAATACTGTTCACCTGGATGGTGGCAGCAAGTCTGAAGATGATACAAAACTGTGAGAAGTGGCTGATACATCAATAAAACATCTTGTGGAGACATGGGAAAACAGGAATCTCATCAAGCTCAACAAAGGGAGGTGCGAAGTCCTACTCCTGGAGAGGAATAACCCCATGCACCAGTACATGCTGGAGGCCAACAGGCTGGAAAGCAGCTTTGCAGAAAAGGACCTGGGGGTGGTGGTGGACACCAAGATAAACATAAGCCAGCAATGTGCCCTTGCAGCAAAGGCGGCCAATAGCCTCCCAGGCTGCATCAGGAAGAGCATTGCCAGCAGGCCAAGGGAAGTGATCCTTCCCACTCAGCTGGTGAGACACATCTGCAGTACTGTGGCTCCTCAGTACAAGATTTGGACATACTAGAGTGAGCCCAGCAAAGGGCCACAAAGATGATTAATGTACTGGAACATCTACCACGTAGGGCAAGGCTGAGAGAGCTGTGATTATTCAGCCTGGAGAAGAGAAGGCTCACGGGGAACCTTATCAATGTGTATAAATACCGGATGGGAGGGAGTAAAGATGGAGCAAGAATCTTCTTGTCAGTGCCCACTGAAATGACAAGAGGCAATGGGCTTAAATGGAAATACATTAAACTCCATTTAAATGTAAGAAAAAAATCTTTTTTACTGTGAGGGTGGTTGAACACTGGAACAGGATGCCGAGGTTGTGGAATCTCCATCCTTGGAGATACCTGAAACTCAAGTGGACAAGGTGGTGGATGCCCCATCCCTGGAAACATTCAAGGTCAGGTTGGACGGTGCTCTGAGCAACCTGATCTAGTTGAAGATGTCCCTGCCCACGGGTTGGAGTGATGACCTCTAAAGGTCCCTTCCAACCCAAACTATTCTATGATTCTACGATTCTGTGAAGGTCTAGAGCACCATGCTTTGAGCAAGGGGTTTGGATTTGATGATGTCAGGAGTTCCCTTCCAACCTCAATGAATTTGTGATTCTGTACTTCTTCCTCAAAATTACATAACATGATCTGTCTTTGCTGAAGTTACTGTGTAATAAAAACAATTTTCTGTAGACAACCAACACAATTACAGTATCACCAAGTCACAAAAGGAACTTATCTGAGTATTTTCTAGGAAATCCACAACTTCATATAACGTCTTGACCATACTAAAAACAAAAGCTTTGTCATTTTGTTTTGTCTTTAAATTCAGTGGAATCAGAACTCTGCCTGGAGTCTTCTTGTGCCAAAGAAGTGCCAAACTGTGCAGCAGTGTTGGTGTCCTGGTTTCGGCAGGGATAGAGTTAATTTCCTTCCTAGTAGCTGGTACAGTGCTGTGTTTTGGATTTAGGGGGAGAACGTTGGTAACACACCGATGTTTTAGTTGTTGCTAGGTAGTGCTTACAGTAGTCAAGGACTTTTCAGCTTCCCATACTCTGCCGACTGAGAAGGCTGGAGGTGCACAAGAAGCTGGGAGGGGGAACGGCCAGGACAGCTGACCCAAACTGACCAAAGGGATATTCCATACCATGTGACATCATGTTCAGTATATAAAGCTGGGGGAAGAAGCAGGAAGGGGGGACGTTTGGAGTGATGGCGTTTGTCTTCCCAAGTAACCGTTACGCGTGATGGAGCCCTGCTTTCCTGGAGATGGCTGAACACCTGCCTGCCAATGGGAAGGAGTGAATGAGCGCGGCTTTTTTTACCTATTAAACTGTCTTTATCTCAACCCACGAGTTTTCTCACTTTTACCCTTCCGATTCTCTCCCCCATCCCACCACGGGGGAGTGAGCGAGCAGCTGCGTGGTGCTCAGTTGCCGGCTGAGGTTAAACCACGACAGTTGGTTAAGCCAACAAAAGATACCCTCGCATTTACTGATAAGCAGAGTACCTACAACATAGGGCCTGCACAATCTTTGGATATGAAATCTGAAATTATAGTCCTATCCCAATCTTTACATTTGCAGTTTGAAAGGTGGCACAGAAGCATTTTATCTACTTTTCTTCTTGCAGTCATATAACTAAGTCTTATTCAACTGCCCAAAGCAGTCAAGCTTATATGAAAAAAAAAAGTGGTTTTGCCCAATGAAAGC
>NW_008825167.1:9645122-9647143 GCF_000699105.1 Pygoscelis adeliae
TTTTCTGCTGGTTGATTCCACTCAAAACCAACACTTTGGGGAACTTAACCTATGAAAGCTTTGGCAAACCTTTTGGTATATGCAGTCAAGCCTCAGGTTCATAGTGAAAGTTCAGCACTACACCACTACTCTACAAATAAATGTAAAGATCCCAAATGCTAGCCACTAGTCCCACCAGGCATACTTTATTAAGTATCTTTTACATGACTCAGAAACCGTCTTGATCTTACACCAATAAAATGAAAACCAACATGCCAGTGTTTGGGGAGAGACTAAGATACATTTGCTGTTCTTACTTCCAAATCACATCCACTCCAAGGCAGTTTTTTTCAAAAAAATCAAGACTCCCGCTACCATTGGAGAATGCGAAAGGGGGGTAGTTAGGAGGCGTCACTCAATGCAATGCCTATTGCCCCACATTTGTGGGTAATCCCATGGAACACAGCAGATTACAGTCTGTCCTCCTTCACTCAGATTCATAGAGTAAAGTAAATTTACATGTAAATGTATCTTGTGTTCAGACTGAATCAGACTGTATCTCCAGATATGAACTAAGTTTTGTTTTCTTTTTACTGAGACAAACTCTCATTATCATCATGAGACAATGACCAAGTGAAAAAGACTCACAATATATCTTAAAGACACATGTAATATCTTGACTGTTGAATGCAGCTGAAGTGCTTTTCACATGTAGGCATTTTATATTTTGTCCAGTTTTTAATATCCTGTGCTAATAAAAATGAGATCTGAGTAATAATTTTGTTGTTCCTACACACTTACTTATTAGATAAAGGGAATTCCTTCTTCTAGAGCCATCTGTCTAAATTTAGACTGTGTCCTACTATTAAACTGGTAGACTAGCTGTATTTAACATTACCACTGATTAACCTGTCCGTAACATCTAACCATGTAGAATAAATGCCATAGAAGATTTAAGGAAATGAAACACAGTGGCACCACAGGGCAGGCTAAAAAGTTCCAAAAACTTTCAGCAGAAAGTTAGAGGAAAATGACCTAGCTTCTGAGCTGTGTATTTGCTGAATGCATTGACAGTGAAGTTTGCACACTCATACAAAAGAGTATTTAATAACTGAAACAAAATTGGTTTTAACAGCTGTAAATGACCATCCTTGAGTTATCACTACTAAAGCCTGATAATTCTTAAATGAAATTTAACCATCTTGCTTATTTTAGTTACTTTAAAATATCTTCTTCAGAAAGTTTTGGCATAATAGATTTTTTCAATTTCTGAATTTCAGAAGTTTTAAACCGCAGAAGAGGTTCTCCTATAGGAGACTACCATATTTCCAGACAAAATATAATAGCTGTTCTTCATTAACTACTAGTCCAAGGATACCAAAATGGATGTCATGCACATGTATTTTCCAAGATACTACTTTGTCATGTTCTGATCTCTTTTTTTTATTAAGAAGTTGCTAGTAAAACTGATTGATGGGTAGTCTTATTGTACCAGGAGGACTTGTCATTCAACTCTTTGACCTTGTCTTCACACTAACAGTCAAGTGTCTTTGAAATCTGTTTACTTCAGAATTTACAAGAGTATTAATGACAGGATGTCAGCACTTCTCAGGTTTGAAAAGATCTAATAATAGTACATGAGTTTGGACAGTAGGGTCATCTGTAATGTACTTTAAGAAAGAGACACAAACTTTAGTATTCCACCTTATGATTAAAGACAAGTACAACAATTCTTAAGCCACTTTATATTCTTAGTTTATGTTTTTATTGAAGAACGTTCTCTATTTTTTGAGGCCAACATAGACTACATTACGTGAGAACAAGAAAAAAGCTATACTGTCAATCAGTTAAAGGACTTAACTTGACAGATGCAACACCCTTTCCAGAAACAGCTACAGAACCTAAAAAGCTTAGTCACCTCTTATTGAGCAAGCTTTGGGCAAGTTTGAGAAGCAGCCTACATGACTCAAAGCTGGTTTACTCTGTCATCATTATATACAATATATACAACGGGGCTATTTGTCCCTCTGTCACTAACATGG
>NW_008825167.1:9647354-9668172 GCF_000699105.1 Pygoscelis adeliae
TTCCTGCACTTCAGATTCATGAAAATGAGGCATCTAGATTTAATGAGGGGGATGGAAGAAAGAAATCTTTTCCGGTGGTAATACTTTCCTTCCTTCATGAGCAATATTACATAAAAAATTACATATGGCAATAATTTTCTCTTGTGTTTGCTGAAGACCCTTTCCTTTGCTGCATAACTGTCTCAAGAGGAAAAGTGATCTTTTGTTCCAACTCCTTCCAATATAGTTGCACTCTCCTTATTTACATTCTCACAATTTAATCTATTCTACAGCATGAGATTGTTAAGAATAATACAAAATATGATAATCAGATGACCCATCAAATCCCAGAGAAATTGTCCTCCAACATTAGTGCTGTGTCTTCAGGAACTGACTAATCTAGCAGAACAATGAACAGTCACGTCACACCTGTATTTGCACTGGCCACATATGGCCTCTTTGGCAGCTACGTGTGGACAGGATTTTGATTAGCACTTAAAGCTTCTAAATTTTTTTTTTTTGTTATAGCTTTTGGATCTATCTCAGACTTTTCTAACATTTCACATATATTACATAGATAAATAAATGTGCATTCAACACAACTGAGCTTCAGATTCCTCAAATTTCCTCAAATATTACAAGAGGTGAGAGAAACTTCTGGTTTTGGCTCAATAAAGCATAAAAATAGAACGAAGTTGATACCTGTTGCCTCTAAGACACTGAAGGACGTAAAAGTGAAGGATAATACCATGTGATCAAAGGAAGCTGTAAATGATTATAAAAAGAAGTAAAATAAGAAGTAGCTTTGAGTCACTCATTCTGCTAAGAATGCAAATTATAAGGGATATTAGCTGATGGATTGATAAGAAATTTCAAGTGATTCTAAACCATTAAGTTATTCACACTGATATTCAAAATGTAACTACTTTCAAACCACACGACAGAGTTGGATTAATGGCACAAATACTTTATGAGCAACCCATGAGTCATGTCTACTTATTATTATGAGGTTTTGGTTACTTATCATTTCAGCTCTGTGGCTTTACTAAATAACAACAACAGCAATAATAATAAACAACACCACATTCAGACTCTCACATCTTTACGGACATACTATCAAGTGTAAGAGGAAAGAAAAGAAGAACATTTATGTCATCTTTTCAATGGAGTGTCTCAAAGAAAATACAACTTGGGTTATGCATACTGTAGGTAGATTTTCAGGCTTCAATTTTATGCTTTGCAGTTGCCTCTCCAAATCTTTAGGTATAGATTTTGGGGAAAAAAATAAGTTGTCTTTGTTAGTAAATGTGTCAAATGGCATAGAAGAATCTGGGAGGGAATTAGTTCTGCTGTTCCCCCATCCCTCGAGCAGCAGATACACAAAGGCAGAGGTATAATGAAACAGGAACGGAGGAGGGTCATCCATGCCTTGGAAGCTGTAGTGAATAAGCAGTACTGTCAGGTACATGAGAACTAGAGATGTATGTGATTTCATCATTAGAAGATCTAAGGTCCTGAGGAGGAAAAGATGATCTGCTATCCTCTGCTGCCCACCCCATTCCTACTTATTTCCAGTAAGCCTCCTGCTTTCTGTCCCCCCTGCTTTCCCCCACCAGCATGTAAGTCCATGAGCAGCAGAGCAAAATTTGCCTTTGGGGATGGCTGACCTTTAGTAATTGCATTTCAAATTAATATCACAGCACCAATTGCACATACAATCTTTCTTTTATACCTACCTTTTCATTGCCTTCCCCATCAGAACAGCATTGGGTTTTGCTACTTTTTCTTCCCATTTCATTCTTATCTTTTGGCAGTGATTACACAGGACTCTGTGTGTAGCATCAGCAAGGACAGAGAAATGCATTATTCCTTATTTTGAAAGCTGAACGTGCTAGGCACAGATTTCATCTAAATTGCAGGTAGAGCATCACTAACAGTACTGATAGCCATGTCAGGCATCCTTGGCACACAGATGAGAAGGCCTATTTGTATTTGCTTTGGAATTTTCTATTATGTTCTCTTTTAGCATTATCAATGCTTGGTGTCTATTTACTGTCCCATCTCAGAGAAGAGAAAACAAATGCCTTAAATACCAGATATGCTGTCTGCAGGCAACTGGTTCCAAAAATTTTGGATAAGTGGACCTCTGTCAGAATATTTCAAATATCACTATACTTTACACTTCCAATTGAAAACAACATGCCTGTAATGTCGTTCCACAGCTCAGCTGTGAAGCATTGGCCCACGAACTTGCAGACCACCAGTGCTCCATACCCAATAGGCAGCTTACAGAGATCTCTAACAGCTATCGCTAACTATTCAACAGTTTTGATACCCTGCCATCAATTCTGGAGAGAAAAACAGGACAGATGGCTGGAAAATTGTTCATCTAAGCCTACAATAGTCTGCTTATTTAACTGCATCATCTCCATGTACTCACCTGGATTTAGCCTATCCTTTCTGAATTCACTTGCCACCCTCACCACCCTAGTTTCTGTTATAATAGAGAAAAGGTGAAGAAGCTCCGAGAATAGTGAGACAAATTGCATTTTGTGAAAATGGTAAATATTCTGCAAAGATGTATGCAGGAAAGGAAGAGATGCTGAGAGGTAGAGAACAGTCCATCCTCTAAGTCCCCAACAAAAAAGCACCTAAGTAAATCACTTGGAATCAAGCCCTGTGCTTTCTATGTATATTAGCACTAAATTCATCTCAATACACAAGTATATCACAGAATGTTGCATTACCTTATTTATTCAGACAAATTATTCTTCCATTTGTAAATTATCTGAAAATACAACAATAGTCGTCTCAGATTATTTGTAAAGTAATTCTCGACCTGTAGCTTGTTAGCTATAAAATACCTGAGCTCTGACAGGGCATAAGGTAACATGTTAAGTTCATTTTTGCCTGACCAACTTGCGACTTGTAGAATCAGACTTCTGTCCTAAGTATTTGTGATTATAAATTCCAATTACCATCCTTGAGTGTTCTGTAATGTATAGTTAAAATGTATTGATTTGGTAAATCCTGCCATTTGCTGAAGTCTATTTGTAGAAAATGAACACAGGACGGGTCTAGACAGGATTGAAATAAATTAATTCTCAAATACGAGCTAATATTCACAGAAAACTTGCAACATTCTGTTGCTTGACTCAAGCAGAACAAGAGATTCAATTACTTGTGCAGCTTCTTTTGCGTGTTCTGTGTCCCAGCAAAGTCTCAGCTCCCCAGCGCACTGCCATATGCTTCCTGTCTGAAACCAAACTAAATTGCAACCTCAAACGCTCTCAAATATAGGGAAGACTTCCAAGGGAAAATGGCCATAGTCACTCCTCTGGTCACCCTCACTGGTTCCACAATGGTATCATTTGGCTTGTCAATTAATCCTCGGTGTGAACGGATTGCTATCATTCTTGCCGTTGGTTTTGCTAGCAGGCTCTGCATTGCAGAGAATATTGTCCATCAAATCACACCATCCACAGAACAAAATGATGCCAGCTCCTAACCTCAGAATAAGCACCTGCAGACAAAAGCAGAGTACCACCGCTTGGTCCGGTCTGCTCCTAGAAAACACTCAAAGTTAAGAAAAACAGAGATATGAAAAAACAGAATTGGTACTACATGCCATAAAGTACATGGTAACAACTACTAGCAGGGCTGATTCTGTTAAATGCCACGCTGAATCCTAAGCACACATAGGGGCTTGGAAGAACTGGTAGGAGACAAGATCTACTGATGGCAGCCCTTCTCAGTCACAGGGGTTTGTCACAGGAGCCAGAGCTCCTGGTGACTTTGTGCTCCAGAGGAAAGCCACTTGCTCCTCCAGAGCCAAGTAAATATTCCAGCATTATCCTTCCATTTCTCTACCAGCTACCACTATCCCTGCTGATATGGAACAACAATACTTTATAATTTAACAATTCCTTCTCTAAAGAGTCCTTCAAAATGTAAATTTTTTTTATTGTCATTCAATATATAGAGACATTTATAAATGTATGACTTCATCCTGAAATCTGCTTATCCAAGTGGTTAAGAATCATTTCAACTGAGAACATATTCCCATTCAAAGCAAAAGTTATTTCCATAATCAAAGAGCATTGTTTCTTCTCCCCAACAACTTGAGTCCAACTCAAGAGTGCAGGGGGAGCAGTTCAAAAGGTTTCTTAGTTCACCTGATGAACCACTTCCAACAGACCTTTCTACCCTTTAATGAGGCCTCTCAATTAATCCTTGCACACTGCATATGCCCTAAATAATGCATGCCCTTTTGCCTAAGTACTCCCCAAACACACTGCTCCTCTATCTGAAACTAACAGTGACTGAACAGAAATATAAGAGATAATATGACTGAACAGAACTGTAAGACACACAGGTCATGTGTGCTGCATTTATCGGAGATGCAGAACTGTCACTGTAGCTGTCCCAACAAACCTAACCACAGAATAAGTGCTTCTTCATCTGGTCTACACTTGTGCCTCTTTGGCAATGTTTTGCCACTTGGAATCATCCCAAATTCAATCTTAACCTTGGAATTATTTGTTCTAATGTATTTTGGAACACTGCAGCTTTCATAAAAATTTGATTTCACTACAGAAAACTACAAATGTCATCAGTCAGTACCACAAACACTTCTTGGTTCCTCTTCTTCACGTACATTTGGAGAGTGTTCATATTTGTCTGAAAATGTTTTCAAGGGGTAATGGTTGTAAAACATAATAGTCATATAAACCAAGCTCCAACTCCAGTCCTGCAAGTATTGCCATGCACGATGCTCACAAGCTCCAGTAACTGCAGTGGGCTACTGTTAATACTAAAGCCATTGATAGCTTTTCTTTTTTTAAAATGATAGTGAGCATTCAGAAATAACAGGGTCTGATTTCAGTGTTGTACCTTTATAATGGAACTGACGTCTGTGAACAAGATCAAATTAATTTACAACTTTGAACGGGACCAAGCTAGCTAGCAGAGCTAACTAAGTGTTTACTGCATTTGATGGGATAAAACCATGAGGTAATGCTGCAACTAGGAATAAACGAGTTGGTGGAAATTGTCCGTTCTTCCAAATCTAAAAGATGTAGGATATTTAAGGTAACAAAAGGAATTGAAAATGCATTAGGGCAGAAATGTGAACATATGCAAAGCATGAAAAATCTAAAAGAAGCTTCTTGATTTGAGCATAAATCACAATTAGCAGTCAGGATTTCAATTTCCTGTCACAGTGCCTATAAATATTTATCTCATATACAACTACTGTAAAAATAACTTTCTTCTCAGTGAAAGTGTTTTGGTCCTCGATCCTTCCATTACTGAACTGTGGAGCTAAACACAGGTTTCCAGCATACCTGTAATCCACAATGAAGGAAGCACACACAGGGTCAAAAACCTGCTTTCTCTCTGAAAAATGAAATGTCCTGGGGGCAGGCAGAACGGCTGCCGATCCGTGGGATTATGGGCGAACTGCTCACCTCTACAGAGGATTAATTACGGTGTCCCACCTCAATCAGCACAGGCTGCCCTGCCTGCTCTGCCGTGCCCATCTCCATCATGGGTAAGGAACAAAAGAAATCAAATCCTTTGCCTCTCCCAAATTCCCATCAGATCCTGCTGTAGGTTATTCCTCTCTGTGATAAAGATGTCACATTACTTTCCAATCTGAGTTTACACTACTTTACACAGAAGTATCATGCCACATAGTGTGCCACAACACATCAGTATGAATGAAACCGAAGGCACGGAGGCAAATTCTGCTTTATTGTACAAAATTCCACTTTTTCCTCTACTCTTTCTACAAAGTTAGAAATAAACTCTAATGCCACGTAGGCTAATGTGCCTATGGAGCCTTTTAACATTCTTACTGTGTTTTCCCAATTACCACTTTCAGGAGGCCACAGTAGTAATCAGAATAAATCTGACACTTAAAAAAGAGCCATAATACTAACAATATATTTTATTTACCAATTTACCATCACGATGTTAGAGCAGATAAAAGTGTTTATTTTAGGCAAGGTCATAAAAGGAAGTTCTCCAGAAGGAAGCTACAATTTACCACATACTGAAAGGATAATAACATCTGATTTTGAGCTATTGCAGATATATTAAATAATTATCAATCAGCATACCAGTATTGAGCTGCCTAATTTCAGAAAGCCTCTTATCACTTAAATATAAGCAATATTATATTTCACACCTGTAGGTGTGAAATTTTTCAGGCTTTAAGTACATAAAGCAGTAAGTAGCCCTAAACCCCAAAATTTATTTTGTGATAATATCAATTTGTCATTAGAATCACAACAAACAAACAAAACCACTCAGAAATCCAGAAAACAAGGCTGCAAGTTTTTTCAAAAGAAGCCTACTTCATTTCCACCACTGCCAAGGCTGGTGAATTATACCTCTGTCATCCCTAACAGATGTTTGTTTATATATTTATTAACCTCCAGTAATGAAGATTTTATAACCTCCTCAGGCAAATAATCCAAATGGCATATCATTTTATAAAGTTTTCCCTAATTCCTAACTTGCGTTTTCTTTGCTAACATGTAAGCCTGTTTTTCATCATCTAGCACTATGCATTTGGAGACTCTATCCTCTTTGATGACATTTTTTAATATATTTGAAGACTGTTAACACATCACCCATTGACTGCTCTTCTCTAAAATAAATAACCCACATTCTTCTGGTCTTTGTCATAGGTCACGTGGTAGACCCTCCTTCATCCCTGATGCTCTTCTCTAGGCTTGCTCCCATCTGATGCCCTACAAGGTTGAATTGACCAGAAGGACTACTTTGCATCTTTTGCATGTAAACTTACATATACATATATTCCAGTGTGACATTTGGCTTTTCTGCATCACTAAGACAGGATTGAAGTTCAGTTTGTGGTCCCTTTAATACTCAAATTTTATTTCTGTATAAGTTCCACTTAATCAGTATCCATGAAGCTGGCAGTTCCTGTTGAAGTGCAGCAGTTTGCACTTATGCCTATTAATCAATCCTGTCTCATTTTCCTATCATTTCCTCAGTTTGCCAGGATTACTTTGAATTCCCGTTTTGTCTTCCAACATGTTTACAACCCTTTCAGACTCCATGACATCTACAAATTTAATACATACACTGCCTACGCCATCAACCAGATCACTAATAAAAATTGACTGACCCCGAACACAAACAGATGTCTAGAGATTCCCATTCATTTCATTTTTCTCTTCTCCCAGTGAAGCAGTAATGACTTTCTGAGAAAGTCTCCCGACCAGCTATCCATCTCCTCTGTAGTAGCTTCATTTGATTATCATCCCCTAGATGTTTTTTTTCAGGAGGCCACCAAAATCTTTGGGCAAAAATAAAGAACTGGATACTCCAAAATTACTTCATGGAAAATGACTGAGTAAAGCAATAAAATGTACCTGCCTTTTATTCAACTTGTACTGATAATCCCATCATCCTACGTGCCAAGTTTCTATTGACTTCAGTGCTCAGCATTGGGATATTAACAATTCACATTATAATTCTGGCATTGTACTTACAAGAGTGATGTGGTACACAACAGCTAAGGAGATGATTTACTGTAGTCCTATGCACGCTAACCACAGAAAGAGAAATTAAAAACTGCAGCAACCGTGGAGAAAATATGTTTTCTAGACACTAACTCAAGCACGCTTCATGACTAGACCTATTTTTGGTGGAGAAATCTGATAGCGGATTATAGAGTTGTCACTTGTAACAAGTATAATCCCTCGTAGTGCAAGCTCAGTAGATTTCAGATTTTGGAGTGCAGAGCAATCCAGCTCCATATGCATGAGAGCCTCATGCCCCTGGCCAAAAGAATTGTAGTCTTGGACATTCAGAAGCCAATTCTGAATACAATCAGGCTGCATTAGAGTATCTACATGAGCTAAACTTTCACAGTTCACATTTCAAATGCATCGCTTCTCTTGCGCTTGCTTTATTCAAAAGAATGATTCCCATTAATTTGTCTATATCAATGCTTGTAGGATGCATAACAAGAAATAGCAAGACATTTGGAAAAAAAAAAAAAATAGAGAGCAGATGTAGTTCATCCTAAAACCAAACAGAACAACCTAATATGAAGGCAGACCCGAAGAGCTGAATCCATATAGCTTGGGAAACAATGAGTTGCAGAGGATTTTGACACAGCGAATACAACAATGCCAGCCAGTATAGTGTGCCAACTATTTAACAAAAGCAAACAGCCTCCAATGTTGACTTATTTAGGCCTCATTAAATCCCAAATACCAAAGCTTCTCCATATTTAAAGCAGAGGCAGTTTATTCAGCATTGGAAAGGCATCTCCTCTCACTTTATCTTTACTGGGAGAGAGTTTCCCAGGTTTCCACAGTGCCACCAGCATATGCTCAAACTAGAAAGCATAAACAATTCTAAATACTTCCTCAGCCTACATCTTTCTGTACATCTGGGCGGGGGGTGGGGTATTTGTCTCACAACTAAAGGGAAGAGAAGGACTTTATCACATGACATGAGGGAAATTTAAAAGTGATTTCTAAGAAGGTGCTTCAGATGCAAATTCAGGAAAAGGCAATGTTCTTTTTCCTTCCGGTCTAATTCTTTAAGGGTGCGTCTGTGATGATGCAAACCTAAAACTTGTCTGAACAACACAATTGCGTTATACTTGATAATGTTCCACCTTATCCAGAAATCCGAACTAATAGAAAGCATTAACAGAAACCAAATTTAATAAGTGAGAGAACACTGCAAGGAAACGTTTCTGTATCGCATCTCATGCTTACCTTCTTGTAGGACAGAACACTGCACAGTGCAACATTTTTTGGCAAATAAAATATCATATATATATATATATATTAAAAAAAAAAGCATGTAATGATGTCACCTCTGGCTATGACCTGAGAGGAAACAGGTGGAAACAGATAACAACTACCTAGAACATATGAACAAATGACTGAACAAATGACAACTGCATTTCTGAAATAATACAAACCCAGAGCTATCACATGTCAATAGAGGCACAATTTTAAATTCTTGATCACCTGTAATTAAGCTTCCCCACTACACCTATACACCAGAGGATGCATTCTGCTTGATCTACAATGTGTGAGACAAGTCTTAGATACACATCTTTAGTCTGGCTCCCTAAGGAAACAAGACTTACATGGTCATTTGTTTTCTCTTCCAGTTCCTTTCCCCATCCAAAATGGCTTTTGGACCCAATTTCCGAGGAAGAGAGACCTCAAAAATCCTGAACTCCTACAAGTTTTATGAATAGCAATAGCTGGACAGAGACCCAATTAGCATCTCCACTGAGGGGAAGGCAAATGGAAGAGGCCATCAGGGGGTCTGGCAGGCAGCAGCCGGCTGGCTCACTAGCAGTCACACAGCTCGTCATTGGCCACAGCAAGTACGGCCTCTTGCCCTTCCAAGAAGCACATGGAGACGACCACGGGGTATTGCAGGAGTCAAAGAGAAAGGTCAGGGGAACATAGCAAGGAAGTTTGTTATTACAGCGGATAGAAGAAAAACCCATAAGCAAAGTATTCTGTGATTCTACTACTAAAGCTACTTCCATGTGAATATGGTGTAAATGACTATACAGTGCAGAGGTTTACTAGAATAAAAAGTAGAATGCCTTAAGATATGAGGAGAAGCTTCCATGGCCTTTCTGTGCAGTGAGTGGGATTATCTGATGTCCCACTCATACACAGCAGTCTATAACCACAAATAGTAGAAGATGAGTGTGCTCTTCTTATTTGTTTATGATCTCCCCCTTAATAAGCAGTTGCAAAAATAGCTATAGCAAAATCCAGAAATAAGCAGTTCACCTGTGTTTAGTCATCTCTTTCAAAACGTAATTTCACCTAATATTAAAAATACCCTCTTAAAACAAAACATTCATACGCTATTTTGCTGACTAAGTACCACTTGCAATCCCATGAGAAAAAAAAAGGAACAAAAACTTACTTATGAACAATTTCTAAAAGATGAATTTTATTTTTAGATTTTTTTTTTAATCCAGTCCAGAGTACCACAGTATGATGGGTCTTCTGTACATGTTACTTAGTGTAGTACATTGAATATACTAAGCTCCTTTAGGCTAATTCAATGTTACATCACGTATCTATCTAAGTGGTTCTTCTTGATCAGATCCCACGGCAAGGTGGTCTACATTTTTATTATTAATTTGGAAATTGTGTCAACCTACCCATACATGCTTAAATTACTGAGATTGTATCATTTCCTTTACTAACATTTCATAATCTTTCTCACCTTACAATGACACCTCTCACAGCTAAGCAGGAAACCATTTTCTTGTCATATGGAAGTTTTGAGACTCCATAAATTGCCATGGTTTGAATTAGGATGAAAATAAGGATGAAATAAGACTTGCCAAGTTTTTCTCAAAAAAACCCCAAACAACAGAGAAGGAGCAACATCCCAGATGAGAAAAGCGCTTTATGGTGGAGATACCCACTAGTCCTGTGGGAACCTGTGGGAACCTCTGGTTCAACTTCTTGATCCTACACTGCCTACAGGACCACCTTGCTTTTTCCGATATAGGTGTTTGCCTATACACAGCTCCCTCTCCTCTCAGGGTGGAATTTCCAGTCATAAAACAGAAACGCTTGTAAAAGCATTCTCGGTGAAACCCGTACATTCCTGTCAAAAGCTTTCATTTCAGTAAATGTAAATGTACATTCTAAAAAAAAGACTGTCAGCCACTTTCAGACTGGCCCTCATTTTATGTTCTTACTGAAAGCTGGTGAAAGCACAGAACCAAGACGAGAGTACACACACATTTACCAGAGTAACTGTTGGCATAGTACTAGTAAATTCAAATGGGAAAAACATCTCTGTTTAAGTCTGTAACTCTTTACTTTGTTTTAAACCCATTCACAGCAACTGACTGATAATAAGGAAACAAATATGGTTTTAGTTCAATTACTAAAATATTTGAGTTTTAATATAGTACTTTTTAACCTATTTATTTATTGTTAGTTTCCAAACCTGTAAAATCCTTATTTGAGAGCTTTTTTATTTTAATCACCCTAGCCATCTGCAGCACATCTGTTACTTGCTAGTATACAGTAATTAACTTAAATGTGAACTGGGTACTATTCTGCATCAGCGGATGTCAAAGCACCTGCTTTGATAAGAGACCAACACCTCTTTATCAGCTATAATAGTTGGTCAGGTTAGAGTTAGATTTACTATCTGTCCCCTAAACTTATGTGATATATCTCTATGTAGTAATTGAAAGCAAAGTCTGGGTTTTTTAATGTTATCCATTCCAGTGGCGAAATGCTGTTTCTTGAGAAAGAGATCTCACATTAAAAGACGGATACTCTGATACAAGTATTTATTTGGTTTTAAACACAAAAAGTGAATGTTTCACATTCACTCCATTAGAAATCTTGTGTCACTGCAGTTTTTCTGCTCAGTGTGGCAAAAGGGATACATCTCTCTTTGTGATCTCTGCTGGAGAGAGAACATTTAATGAATCCATTACGAAAGTTCTCAGAATCATAAGCAATTCATTAGGTTTTGAAAAACTCCTCATGATCATGCTGAATCCACATAACTACACCACTTGGGAACTTTGCAGTCAGCCTTGAACTGGCCACACGACTGCAACCATTAGACTTGCAGGCCAGCTGGACCCGTCTTTAATTGCATACTTAGTACAAGTCACTTTTGACAATCCTGTTACAGTTTAAGCAAGACATAACTGAATCCATCATGAATCCCTGGATAATTGCATTTTCTTACCTTAGAGGTCTGCAGCTCCTATAATTAATTGCATTCTTTTTAAAGTCAGCCCAGAAAAGAATGGCTTTCTGCCAAGAAAGTTTTTATAATGTTCAAAGACTCATTCTGAGGAACAGCAGGTGCTCTTTGTTTTTATTTCTCAGTGTGCTAATGCCAGAGAAGCAGGGCATTCAATTGCCATGTGTCCACAACCTAACGCTCTCTCCGTCTCCATAAAAGAGAGAAATTATTGTACCATTCAGAGCAATACCCCAATAAACACAGTAAGGATCGGACTATTAGATAGACTGTTGCAGGAAGTTGTTCTCTTGGGAAAACACGGTTCATAGGTGCATGTGAAGAAAGTCTGCTACAGTATTTGTGCATCAAACCTTTCATTGCATGTGTTACATCCTTAGTGAGGGTGCTCAGCCTGTTAGTTCTCAGAACACAAAGCATTTCAGGCTGCCTTCCCTGGGCAGCAGGGAGCTCATTAGTATCACCAGCTCACCATCTGTCTCTGAAGGAGGAAGAAATGGAATTAATATATGATGCGGGGCGGGGGGGGGGAAGGGCAAACAAAAAAATGGTTGGGAAAGCAGCAGGATGTCATCCAGAAAGGCACAGAATGTTTCCTTTGAAATCACCTCGCCTTGTCTGCATGAAACATGGAGAACGGCTTGGGCATGGCTATGAAATGTTCACAAAGGCATTTATAAAGACTGAGTTATGATCATTTTAACTACAGGATCTTCCAAATTCCACAGAAGAGCATCATTAAACACAGCTGTCCACAGACGAGTCCTGTGAAACCTTCCTGGTTCTGTACTGCCTGAACCACAGGAGCAGACAGCAGCTGACATGATGCCTTTCTGGTTTCGAGGCATAACAAGAGAAAAGGTAACAAACGAGAGCAGCTCCTGGTACGGACCAAGCAGCCATCCTGCCACACAGACCACGTGTGGGGTAGGTGACAGAGGGGAAAAATGAGCTACAACTGGGAAGTGTCATGTCTGGTCTGCATACCCGAAATGAAAACTGTAATCGCCCAAATGCGGAATGGTTTCTTTCTCAACTCAAGCCTTTACAAATGACTGGGAAAGCAAGAAGAGACCACAGAACACAACACACAACCACCACTTTGTTGATATGGTCATGAACGGTCACAGCTAAAACAGAATTGAAATCACAAATTATAAAGTCCAGGGCAACCTGAAAGTCAGTCACTGAGTGAATCCTCTACCATCTGGTCCTTCAGGAATCTCAGTATAAATATTCAGAAAGAGAATACATCTTACTGAAAATCAGGAGTGGTTGCACAAAGCATTTAGGGCTTTTTTAAAACTGTCACATAAATATCAGCCTTTCAACTGATCCCACAGACCTTTGGGTCAATGCAGCAAGACGGACAAAGATGAACAGCTCAGATATTAAATGTCCAATATCTGAGACCCCTTCACTTTTTTTGGGGTGGTTTATACTTAGACACTTAGATGTAAGTCTGTTTTCTTTGGTTGTTAACTTCTGTGTCAGGGAAAAGACCCTCCAAAGAAATTATGGGAAAAAAAATACAGATAACATAGAATCCTTAAGTCAGACAGTGGCATTTACACTCATGTACCTAAGCAGATGCCTTGATTTTCAGAATGCCTGAGCAATTGCCGATAGGTACTGTCAGGCACCACCATTTTTTGGAAAGCCAAGTCATTGACCTGCAAGGTACTACAATTGGCTTTAGGGTTTTTCAATTTATTTATTTCAAAGCCGTGTTCTGTTAAAAGGGGAAAAAAATGTGTCTAACTATGAATGCCAAAAAGATGTTAATGGTATGACCTCAGTTTTCTGCTGATCATGAACTATGTGGAACTTGTCCAATAAACATAATAGAGTGGGAAGATGAGTAACCGAGTTCTTGAAAAAACAAAGTGAGTATGTCATCAGCACACAGAGTAAATGTACTTCTGTGCTACTTTCTGGGTTACAGACACTCTCACAGACCACAATATCCTCCTCTTGACTATCTCATACATCTCTGTGGGTCTGACCTACCTTGACAGTACGTCATTGTCGTATATGCAACTTCAAAGAAATGAATGCAGTTACAAAAGCAGCACACTAGGGAAGCACATCGGCGAAATCAAATCTTACATCTGAAGAAGAACATGTTAATGAGTCAAATTCAGCTCTGTTTTACAAAGCTGTGTAGCTGGAGTAGCTCCCTGAATTTCACTGGAACTGACCCAGAAATACAACAACAGAACCCTTTTTAACATCGGTGTAACAAAGAGGTGAGTCCAGTTCACGGCCCAAGTGCTCTTACATTTCCTTGAGAAAAGGGTATCCAGGTTATGGAAAACAATATTTTCATTTCTGAAGTTCTACTGTCAGTGATGAGCAGATTAGTTGGTTGCTCTACATTATTTTCTTCCTGTCATGGCAGAATGTATATATAGCAATGGGATAGAGGTATGGCAACTATTGGATGCAAATTCCCTGCCATAGAAGAAAATACAGATATACTAATCCTGACACAGTAAGACAAGACACAACTGTCCATACTGGTTTTGTATCAAGGAATGGAGTGGCTACAGCACTGGAAGGCATATGTTCACAGGGTGAGGTACATAAAAATGGAACTCCTGGAAATCATAAATATTTGTAAATATGGAGACACAGGGCAGGTCAGGACAGAAAATATGATTGTGCTTGTTACAAACAGCTATTTGCTTCTTCTGAAGACATTAACATAAGATTTATTCATATTGCCACTGTACACTCCACTTTCATTATTTCAGTGTTGATGTCTGTTCATAAAAAAATAAATAAATGAATACTGGCCTTCATGATATATTTAACAAGCCTCTCAAGATCTGAAATCAATAATCTTAGTGCTATCCAACTAAATCGCCACACTGCCTGCCTCTAACACAGAACAGTTAAGATTCTCTAAATACAGTAGTTGACCATGACAGCTGATTAGCACCCAAATCTCATATCTGTTGGCACACAAAAAGCAGTGCTGTAGTAATTTATGACAACTGATGTCCCCAGCATTAGTATTTTGGTTCTGCTCAATAACTAGTCTGTTAGGTAACAAATGCAACATGGAAAATTATGTCTGAAAATGAACCTTCCCCTTTTGGTTAATTAAGATGGTAATTTTTAAGAAGGTGGTTGCATTTTTGAATAGGGAGTTTGACTAGATAGATGACCTCCAGAGATCCCTGTAAGGGCCTGAAAAGCATCCATCCTTCTGAAAAAGAGGAAGAGCATGTGCCAACCCAGAACCGACTTCCCAGAGTAATCACTGCCGTTGCAGAATTTTATCTGCTGAGTAGCGTAGACAGGTGCCCCAAAGCTGGAAATACAATCAGACGCACAAGAAAGAGGACAGAACTACTGCCAGTCCTGAAGGTAAAAGATGCTCACAAGGAGATTCATATACAAGTTCATAACATGTTTTGTTTTGATGAACCTCTAGCAAGCAAAAAACTGTATATACACTTGTAGACCACTAAGGTATTGCTAACATACCTGGCACAATTTTTCAGAAGGGGAAGGTACTCTCCACTTTACTGGCATAGTCTCAAAGTAAAGTCCCTTCTTTTTGTTTGCTGAGCTCTTGCCTTGAAGCGTTTTTCAAGGTTCTTTATTTAATTATAATCATGCTAGGCCTCCTAAAGGTTTGGAATCTTGTTTGTTCTAACAAATTGCAGTCATAATTAATAAATGTGCTAAACCTGCTGTCAACCTAACTGATGAGGAAAATTTGACTGCGTCCTAGCAGGGAACAGTTTTTCCCTGTTGTGCCTTTTTTAAAAGAAAAAATCTACTTCTGGTTGAGGACAGAGGTATTGAAATGAGAGAAAGTATGTAGAAACATTTTAAAACCCCAAAGAAGTTGAAAAAGGATAGGATTTTAATTTTAAAGTCAAATTTAAGGCAAAATTTAAGTCAAGATTGGAATCAAATTATGCCCTTGGAGAGCATTAAAATAGCAAGTTGAAAAAGAGATGATTGTCCTGTTTTACGGATTGCCTCTCCAAGAAACAAACTTCTGCTTGATCTGGTCTGCTGATTGCCCACCATATTCTTGTTAGGATTTCTCTCTCATGGACATCTAGAAATGCTTTTCCCAAAACTACCTAATACCGAGCCTCCTGCCTGCAACTTGCTCCTTCAGCTCCTGCCTCCTCATCTCCTACCACAAGATCAGCAGCTCCCAAGCTGCAGCAGCTTCTCTGCTGCTCCCATACTCCACATGCTGGTCACTGCTGACAACCTTGTAGGGCATTTGCATGCAGCACACCTGAGCCACGGAAGAGAAGCCGCAGCTGAGGGATATGCACGTTGGCCAGCTCTACCCAGCCAAAGCTTTAGCTACACATGAGTTTCATGGAGAAGGGAGAATATTATCTCTATTTGGTTACCGGAACTTTGTTCATGGGGCAAATGAAAAGCTGACAGACCTAGGCACTAACTAACATAACCGAGTCAGAAAGCGATAGTGTGTTTTGTAATCTTGTGCTTGACTTGCCTGTTTGACAAGGTAAGCCTATCTTCAGTACAGCTCCCTGTATATAATCTCATTTTATATATGGCACCGATTGCTGCACAAAGGAAGCTGATTTAAAGCTAATGCATAATCACAGTGAAGACTCTCAGACTTCATCAAAAGGAACCCACCAAGACCTACACCTGATAATGTATTGGGCTCCATGAAATCATCAGTAAATTAGGAACATCCATAGGTGTTAGCAGGTTAACACACAGTTGTGCTGAAGTGCCTTGCAAAGGAAAACTTCCTAGTGGTAATCGATATAAATCAGTTTTTCAGTGTTAAGGGAGTCAGCTGTGAAGTCCTCAAAGAAAAAATGACAGGTCAATATGAGTGGTTTCACCACTGATGATTTTAGTAGAATGATGCCAGCCCAACCATTTGTCAGTTCAAAACACAATGCAAAGCTTGAGAGGAAAGGAACACCAAGCACTTTGGGGGTAAGGAGGCATATCATGGAAATTGTCTACCCTCAGAATAACAATTACACTCATTTATAGGGTGAAGAATAAGGGAAATAAAAGGGAAAATGAAATATAACATGAAAAGCCCCTACTCCTTATTAGGTGTCAAAACTCCCATGTGCTAAAAGCCTAACAACCCCCTTCTTGCCTGTTAAACTTGTTAGGATTTTCACCAAACACAGTGCAATAACTAGTCATCAATAGATAACCATGCTGAACACTTAGGATTCAAAAATACAAGGACAGCATACATGTGTTAAATACTAACTTAGAATCATAGAATCGTTTCGGTTGGAAAAGACGTTTAAGATCATTGAGTCCAACCGTTAACTTATCTATTATTAATATATTATTTAATTGGTAAATAACTTATTACATGAATTAGGTGGACTTTGGACCAGGGTTCTAGTGATAATTGTATTTGTCAGGACAAAAGAGAGAGCCATACTCCACAATTGCAGTATAATATTCTTCAAAAGAATGGGTATTGATTCAGTCTAACTGTGTTTATCTAATTGTGGCTATAGGAATTATGGTACCATTTTCAGTATAGAGACTGACTGTAAGTAAATGAAGAACATGCCTGTGATAAAAAAATAAAACCAATAATGCTATTAGATATCACGCTATGCTTTAGAAGCTTGCCTTGGAGAATTCCCTCAAGTGAAGTTGGGGATAGTATTAAAACCAGTGAATCGTAACAGCTGCCATAGGGGAATTATCTGGTACTGTATCCTGTTCTGGTAACCTTGCACCCCATGGACAACTAGGTACATGAAACCACCCTCTAGGGAAAAATACTCTTTATTTGTCTTATGTGCCATTTTGTAAAAGCCTGGGGTGACAATTTACTATTTGCTGTTCAACATTTTTTCCCCCTTCCTAACAACTAAGCCTCTCTGATTTCACTTTCTGTCGACAATGCTTAGCTCAGGGCCGTAGAAATTAAATTCTTGAAGGACTCCCTTCACCTGGAATTTCCATAATTAAAGGTATGCCTTCACTAGGGAAGTCGGAGTGAGTTTCTGACTTCCTAGTCATGCTACTGTACACATTATTTGCCTCTCCTCAAGCTCCATAGCAATACTTTGAGTCAAAATAAACTATTGGGTCTGACAGCAGATATCAATATAAGTATTGCCCGACTCCACGTGGAAGGTAGAGGGTCCCCAGCTCCAAAGTATCTGCGTTTCTAAACAGAAAGGTGGCTGAGTAATGCAGTATCTTCATACACCCCAGAATACATATATTAAAGCAGTGTTAAGCAGAAAGGTTATGCTGTATTTCTACCAGTGTTACTCAATACAGTCTATCCCTGCTAAGAATAACTCTCTGCTCCAGTAACCCAGAAAGTGGAGCAACATGTTCTGCTTTAGCCCTACAGCTAATTATCCCATACGGCATTTACAAAGGCTTGTGTTTAATCTCTTTGCTCGTATACTGTATTCACAAATGAAACGGGGAAAGGAAAACAGGACAGATATGACAGGAGATAGCGAAAAACAGAAAAAAAAATAGTATTTTCCCCATTAAAAAAAGAAGTATATATAGCAACTATATGTAAGAAAGGAACAAAATTTTAAGAAATAATTACTCCACTGTACAGAATTTGTAAAAGTTGCTGCAAGCTGGTGAGAATCCACTTTGAAATTCCTTCTCTTATTAACTTTCTCAGCAGCTTTAAACATTTTTCCAGTATAATTTTATGGCTAATAAATTAGCATTATTTTGAATTGCCTGAAAATCATGAATCAATTTAGTCACAAAGCAGATCTATTCGATTTAATGTTCTTGTTACATTCTGCCTCAGTGTTGCAATTTCCCCCCTTTGCTTCCTTTATTTCGCTGCCTCTCCTCACATCACCCTGTTGTAATGCCTTTAATATAAAAGATGGCCTTCATTCTCATGTACTATTTAAATTCATCATGTCTGACCTCTTCAAAAGCAATGAATGCATAATTAATTTGCATTATAAATTTAGAATACTTCCTCTCTTCTTGCCACTTCAAGCTTCCTTTAGCTTTCAACAGCTATCACGTCTTATTTTATATTCCTTAAAAAATTCTTTCTTGCTGTCTTCTTTTCAAATTCCACTTCACATACAATTTGACTCTTTGGTACACACACACAGCAGGAACCTGCCCAGAACCCGATGCAAGAATCACTGGTAGAAGAATGGGTGTTTGGTCCATCACTAAAAACACAGACTATACTCATATGGCTGGAAAAACAGCTGGCATAGCAACCTCTGTGTGCATCATCTTCCCAGTAAAGAAAGGTGTTAGGATTAATACGCAGACTCCTTACTGTTAATATGAAGTATTTAAGAAACAGATAGAGCACAGAGCTAAAAGTATACATTTATTTCTCTCTTTAAATTACGTCATTACTTGAGCATTTTGTCTTTCTCACAGTCATTAGGAATGCTCTTACTTCATACTCACACACATTTCCAAAATCCTGGTACATAGGCTTTATTTGGATATTGGTTCTCTTGTTAAAATAAGTTAACAATTCTATTTCTCGAAAATGCTGCCAACTGCATCTTCAGCATGACAACGAGTGAGTAACATGAATTCATGGAGACAGGGTTATCAGCCAGAGACTATAGGAAAGCAGCTTGCTCAGTTTTGATTTCAGCACCTTCCATGTCATGGGGACTACTGCTTAAGGGAACTTCCTTGCAACTTTATGGCACTCCGAATTAAGAACTTTGCTGAGCAACATCAGGCTTATCTAATTGACCAGAACAGTTTTGAAATGTACTTCAAGCTGAACAAATAGACTTGTGGAATTGCAACACTCAAAATGTTTTCCCTTGAAGGACAAAGAGGTGGAAGACTTGGTTGGTATACATTTATTTCTGCTCAGTATTCCCAGTTTGTAGGATAAGCGTAACAGTACACTACACTGCAAGAAGTTTTATGATTTGACTAAACCAACATATTTCTTTTATGACAACTGCATTAACTTAGTTCCTGGATTTCTTTTCTCCTGCAAAATAGTCTTCAAAAAAGTCTTTTAGAAGATCTAAAACGATTGCCAAAGGAAAAATCAAAAAAACTTAAAAAGTGGTGACTAGTCATCACTAAAAGATCAGGAGACCTCCAGAAACACTGGTCAATTTAGCTGCCTTCCACTCTGTAAAACACACCACCTTAAGACTGATGCTCCAGTGCATGCATCAGATCTACTGTAACTTCACAGGAAAGCTTTCTACATGCAAACTAAACTACAGTAAAACTTTGCGGTTTAGTTGTACTGCTTTTTCAGGACACCCCTCCATCACACCTCTATTAGCTCACTGACTTGAAGAGAGCCCTGTTTCAGACCAGTAAAGCGTGAATTATCATTGAAGTCTTTCCAGGCTTGTTTTGTTAAAACACTTTTTGTGGAAAATACGTAATTTTGCTGGCATTTCCATCCTGCTGTCCAAAACATACCCAATTTTAACCAATAGGCAAATTCTTACCAAATGAGGTCTCAATGCCATGACATCGAGGCACAAAGGTCACACACTGAGAATGCAATAGCGGCTGCATTGTAATTGTTGTTTTGATGGATTGTCTTAGGAGTGGTTTTGTTAAGGCATGAAGTGTTCAATTTTCCTGTTTATCCATAAAAAAAGAAAGCAAAGAGACTGCACAAATACTGTGCACTTTACCTTTTGAGTATAATTCAGATAAACTGATCATTTCCTAATAGAAAGCCATCTGCTACGTGCACTACATTGCTCTTCCTATCATCTACTTTGCTTGGATTGTAAAAAGCTGTAATATGGAACTGAACAATGCTAAAAGCAAGCGAATGGTACAAAGTCCAGAGATTAACTTATGCAATGGAGATTATTGGAAAGATGGTTATTTCATATGCAGTATCTGATATAATGAACAGATATAATCCCCCTCAAAAAAAACCCTAAACAAAAGAGCCCTTAAAAAAAGTTAACCCAGTCACTTAAAACATGGTCTTGACTAACACACTATGTAGACTACAGTCCTGAAGGCTGTGACTATGTGCAGGAGTACACTTGTGTCATTTTCTTGGTCCTATGGAGAGATGGTGGAGTGCTTCATA
>NW_008825167.1:9668203-9670552 GCF_000699105.1 Pygoscelis adeliae
TGAGACAACTACCCTGGAAAATATCCTGGGGAGAAGGAGGAGAAAGAAGGGAAATCCTTGAGTGGCAAGAAGATTTATTGGATAATTTAATAGGATTTTCTCATCACTAAATTCTATTTTTCTTCTGTCCCTAATCACCTTTCTTCTACCTCATTAAATCCAATTTCACTTCATCATATCTTTCTTTCCTCTCTAATTTCATAGATCATCATGTAACTTCTCTCTCGCCAAACAGCATACCTTCTTTTTGCATCATTCTTTCCACATCTACTCTTTTCCACCTTATCATTATGCTGCCTCATTTCCTGCTCATTACTTCTCTTGCCATAAACTGGTCACTCCTGTAATGCTGTCCACTCTCTTTCAGCAGCATTGTGAAAACACTGTGCATCTCTACTTTGCTCAATTTCTTCCTTTCTTTTAACCAGTTTGTTGACTAGGCCATTTTGAATTTCTTCAGTTTTCTTATTTCTAGAAACATATACATGCAGAAATGATAAAACCAAGCTATACAACCATTAAATCGTATTATAGGGAGTTACAACCATGCTCCTGCACACATTGTTAACTATATTGCGGATTCACCGCACAGGAGTAAAAATAAATTTAGTACGTCTATGTAGTTTGGACTGATCTGCATTTTATTCATGCCCCCTGAACTATGCTTTATGTTTCAGCAATGAACATTTCAGTAATTCTGTACATTTTCTGATATTACATAAAGAATGAGACTAGTTGAACATTATGTCATCTTGTGAAGATTCAGTGACACACTTGAAGAACCGTTCAATCTTGACTGCATTGGAAAGACTGAATCCTGTCAAATAATGTCTCAATACCATGTTTTATAATATGTCCCCCATATATTCTTAATGCAAGTGAAAATGTCTCTGTACACACACACACAAAAAAATCCTTCTTAGGCCCTGTTCCACATCTCTCAAGGTTGTAAAGGAAAATATGACAAAAGAGAATAACTACCAGCACCAATAATTGTTTTTCTCACCTTTGAAAGAGTTCCTAGTCTATCATTTTACTAGATCCTTTAAATGAGCCAATTATCATCTAAGGCAAGGAAGGGGGCTGGCACGCTCCCAAGAAGGGCAAAGCCCCAAATAATCAGACACTGTAGGAGGTCTGACTTGTTCCTGTAATAAATACACCTGTCTGTAGGGAGCCAGCTTGGCTTGGATGGTTGCATTACATTACCATAGGCACAGTATCATGAAAGGGAGCAAATGAAAATCCTTCTAGAAATGGGAGCGTGGGAATGTATACAGAGACACCCAGGCAGGACCTGGGTAAGTATCAGCTTCGTGACATTTGGCTCATGTACCACTTATAAACTGCAAGATGAAGCCCTACCAAAGGCCCCCAGAGCCTGGAGATCTGCGGTGTGGGGCAAAGGCAAGGGCTTCAACTGGTCAGTGTGGTCAGGATTGAAGTGGAGTTCGCAGCGCATTTTTGATCCAAGCTGGAGATAGACTACGCCGAGTCAGTCTGAAGCCAGGTGTGTGTCCCCCAAAAGTATAGATGCATTTGTGCAATGCGCTTCTGAAGTCCTAAACTTTGATTGCTCTGAGCTGTCCCTGCACAAAGTCAGTTCCCAGGAGATAACACCAACCACCAACCAGTCTGCCAGCTCTTCAGAAACCTGTACATTCAATCAATCGTCTCCAGTGGTATGGGCAACCTGGGAAAGAGAGTATGTACCGACCTCTTCCCTAACTATATTTAATGAAAGAGGGAAAAGATGTTTGGGGGACAATATTACCAGCAATTATTAATTAGTGATGACAAATGAATAGAAGATAGTGAGTCTCTTCCTGTTTAAAACCAAAAAGGGGCCTGGGGATGTCCAATCATCAGATGATCGACAGAATATTTTCAGTAGGCTAAACAGTATTGTCTGGAAGTGGACCTATTCTCAGTTTGTCTTTGGCAGAAGGCTAAAGTGTAAAATATTAATAGCCTGATATCTTCAATGTGTTTGCCGTGTTCACAAATGACAATTTAAACTGTAGGTCTCCGTATTTACTAACAGAAATTGGCATGAAACGTTTAAACATACCAATTTCAAACTAAACACTGCATCCCTTTTGCAGGAAGCCCCCAAACCCTAATTCCTCCTAGATCCTTCTGATGAATCTGCTTTGTATACAGACGACTGACTGGACATGGCTACAGAAGGATGCAAGTCCAAAAGCATCTGCAGAGATGTAAAATGGTTTCAAGAATACAACAATAGGTGAAGGTAACATAAATTTTAGTCAAATTCATACAGGTTCAAAAATGTAGCACGTAAATAAATGGGGTTCTGGAGCAGGCATGTCATTCCCCCTGTTCTTT
>NW_008825167.1:9670583-9692161 GCF_000699105.1 Pygoscelis adeliae
GTTATTATTTCTTGACTGTCAGACAAAATTTTACTATTATTACCATCCTTGTTATCATATCACCTTCTTAAAATCAATGCTCAAAAATCCCCGTTTCTTGGGGACAGTATTACAACCTCAGTGAAGAGACAACTAATGACCATTAGAAGGGCTTGCTACACAGCTCACAGCACGTTAACACATACAGTTAATTCATTTTACCATTCTTTCTCCCTTGAGTTTTCTGCAAGGACATTTTTTAAAATGACACTCCACTATCACTGGTTACTTTTATGTTCCTATTTGTTTCTGAATAGGATACATTCCACCAGTAACAAATCTGATAAAATGACACTGCAGAAATGCAAGCTAGCCAGCTGTCCGGCAAAGGCTGTACCTGCATGAAGCTGATCCAGAGTTAAACATTTTATTTAAGTGAGAAATAACAAAGTCAATGCTCAACATCCTGTTGATGTTGATTAAAATCAATGATGACATGTAAAATGGTACACTGTGGTACTGCACTGTGAATATATGTGAAAATCACAAGTCAGGTTTCTCAAAAGTAGGATTTTATACAACTGTTTTTAATAATGAATTTGGGGTCTGCTTTTTTCAATTCTTTAGTTTATTTTTGTTGCATTTAAAGTGTTTCATCTTTTCAAGGTTTCACCACCAGCAGCACAATGCCTATCAATTCATGAAGACTCTGTGACAATAATACAGTGTAAAAGCAGAGAATATTGGGATATGTTTGACAGTATTGGGATATGTTTGACAGAAAACAAACTCCAAAAACAAGACCACAAAGTAAGGACCGCTGATGAACCTAAAGAAGGCAGGATCATGGAAGCAGGACAGGGTGCAAGATATCAACGTAGTAAAAAAAAAAAACCTTAAAAAAAAATCTTATTTACTACTGGTGTCTGTCTGCTGGCTAGGTTATGTGGTTGTAGCAGGCTTAGTATGACCACCGGCTAATGAGAGTGATTCATCTCCGTTGTATTTGCACTTAAAAGAAAAACTGGGGCAAAATTAATGTTTTTGGTAATATCTATGTAAGATTTTAAGTTAACTGACCTAAAATCATGCTGATCATATGTAAAATGTGGGTGCAAAAAAAACCCCCAATAAATCAATTCCAGTTTGTTCTGTAGTCTGTTTTCCAGTCCAGGGTCTAATGTTATGTTTTATTGTATTTAACAATGTACAACTCTATTGGAATAAACTTAACTAATGAGATGTCAAAAATACACTTTGTTGCATTGATCTAAGTTAGTAAGAAATTCAAAATTCCTTTAATGACAAACTAATATATTTTCATTTTGCTGTCAAAGAGTCTTTGAGGTTCTACTATATGTGAATGTATCTGTGCATTAAAATTCTTGTGTAAAGCTACATTCATAATTTGATTTTAAAAAAACCCTCTCAACCATAAAACTGCTTCATCTGGACATAAAAATGTAGAACACCAAGGACAGAAATAGGAAGAAGAGATCATTTAGATATAAAGATACAATAGTAAAACCCGATGCACTGCTACATTAAAACATATTGGTGCTCAACCTTATTTTTGAGTTTGCCATATCAGTAGGTAGTGATTAAAAAGCAAAAAATAAAGATTCATTACAGTTGAATACTATACACCAAGAAAAGCAATATAATTCCACCTGATTTTATCTATATAATAAAGAAAACTCTCAAATTTTAGGGCATAAGCACATAGAGCATGTGAAAATCAACATACAGATGGCATCAGTCAATTCAGAGCCAGCACATCGACAGCTTCTCTGAAAAACGGATTTTGTCTGGAGACAGATACTAGATTCAACAGTCTAAGAGAAATTCTTATGCAGGACCAAGAAGATGGAAACCCACCCCATGGGACTTGGAATTGAAGAGGAAATGAAAAATTCAGTGAAACAAATGCAACACCTGTGCTTCAATCCTGGAAAATATTTTGGATTTAGGGCCTGATAGTACTAGTACATATTCAAACACCATATGAAAGCCCTCTAGCCTACTGGGCATAGCAACTGACAGTCAATATTGTAGCAACTACTGAATGAAATGAGTGAAAATACAGAAGCAAATGGGTTCTCATTTGTCACAAGCATAAGAAGATAACAGAATTTAAACAATATCATTTTAATATTTTACCATGCAATTTAGATTTCATCAAGAATGCAGAAACTTTGAAGTCTAACAGAGAAAATGTTAATTGGTGTAAAGCATTAACTTGCCACTGTCGTTTTCTAAAAGCATGTGAGCAAAATATCAGTGGGGAGAAGGGGAGGGATACAATTTTCATTCTGCAAGATGTACGTTAAATCTGCTCTGCTTTCAGGTCATCTACTTTGTTGTTTTAAAGCTTCATTCATAGTTCTCTATATTCCGCTTTCCTTTCAAAGCTTTTTTTTCAGCCACAACTTTATATGCCTCTGGTGCATCAACATTTTAGTAACAGCATAGGGCCAGCATTTGCCATTTTCATTCATTCTGTGCAGTATCTTATTATTCAAACATGGTCATGAATCCCATGGGGTCTGCTCACAGTCTTGACTGAGAGTAGGACTATAAGTATTTAAACCTCTGAAACTGCCAATTTATTTGGAGAAAACTGATGATAAAACATGCAATTTATGCCATCTGAGGTGCCTTGTTTTCCATAAAGAATTTACATGAGCACTGAAACAACAAGCCAATCTTCCCTAAACCAAGGGTAATTAAAAACACAAAATCCGTAAGGAGTATCAATCTTATATTAAAGACAAGTTCAGATTAATCAAGTCATTGAGGAGATGGGAGGCAAGATGACAACACTGAGGATGATGTTGTTTCCTAAAAGTTGAAGTATTTTGTGATATGAATCTTAATAGCCCTGTAGCATGCCTCCTGGACAAGGTTAGTCCAAGGCTTGTAATTCTGCAAGTGGAGAGCTGGAGGAGTGGCAGCAATAACACTCCTGCTATGGAGGGAAGTTCTGGGCTCAGAAGGTCCTAGTTCTGTCACCAGAGATTAGTTCTGTGGCCTCAAATTGCTTAATTTCTCTGTTCTTCAGTGTTGCAGCTGTAAATGGGGGCAAAGTTTTGTTTTTCCCTATCACAACTCCTCTTGCCTGATGAGAATACAAAGTCAGAGTTGCACACAGACACACACACACACACACACATATAAATATGTACTTGCACACACCTACACACTCTGGCATAGAGGACTTCCTCTCCCACAGGGAAGCACTTCATGTCAATGGATACTAAGAAATATTAACTAAAGTGCATCAACTCTGTAGTACAGCATGTGGGAATCAACATTGTTTTCACAGCTAACAAAACTATTTTTCTCAGAGTATAGCTCTACTCGACTATGAAAACAAAAGAATACTAAATGAATTAATTGCATATGGCCATATTTCTTCCTCTTGAGATAAGTGTCTAGTTTGGTCATTTTCTCTGCCTTCGCACCAATACTGCTTTTCTCCATCTGTGAAAATATGGTATTTTGGATGACTACAGTAATGATGGCCACGCTGATCTGCCTTGGAAAGAAGAGAGGCTGTATTTTAAAAGAACGCTGCTAGAATACTTCAGAGGATTTTACAGAAAAAAAGGACCATGTAGAGACTGTATCACTGAGGAGGTCTCTCCTTTGGTACTATTACCACTATCTCTAGAAAAAGGGATTTATAAACCTGACAGATATTGAAGGGTTCTGTTCTACCATTCCTCCTGTTACATACTCTACTTTCATCTACCCTTACACACTAATCTCCTTCTAAATCTTCCTTCTTTGTCCCTGTTTCATCTCTACAGTTGAAAGAATGTCACCTCTTGGAATAGAGTGTGCGTTAAACTACACTTTGTATGGAGTACTGCTGTCTCCCTCTGTAATTGCATTCTCTACCCACACAGAAAATGGTGTCTTTGCTTATCAATAGACAATATTTTGTTCTACCACAATAGTTAACAATAGTTAAATATAATAAAAATATTACATATTGTATACAAAAAGAAAATTAAATGTTAAAAAGGCCAACATGCTTTTTGCATATTTGTATTGCAGATGTAATTTTTTCAGAACTATTCTAATCAGTGGATTTCAGAGAGTGGCATTTCTGCTTATTCTTGTGTCAATTTTATGCCCTTTTCCTTTCTTCACAACCAATTAGTTTATGTAACAAAGTTCTTTGCCCCTGCGGAGACTAAGATTTCAGGTGAAGTCTTACGGCATAGAGAACTGCACAAATATTCAGATGACAAGTATTATTTAAAACTGTAACATTAAGAATCATGCTAACGTTTTCGAGAGAACAGACTTCATAATTCTTCAGCAATAATTGGAATATATTTTCAGCTTCCTAGGCAAATGCTACCTTTATCAACATTTAACTTTTTTTAATGTCACAAGTTGTATTACCCCATTAATCAAATTGATAGTGGTGGCTTGAATTTCACATTAAAATGAAAAGCAATAACTATACAACTGTGAAGAAATTCTAGATTGCATGTCAGTCATTCTCTGAAGCAAACACAGCATATCATTCACTGCATTTCATTTAGAAATCATTCAAAATGTCTCTTCTAAAATCTTCTAAATCAAGATTCAGTAGTCATGCCAACAGTACATTTTATTTAAAATGCTTCCGCTGACAAAATACCTTGTTTGTTTCCATTGGGCTGAGAATAAAAGTAGCTGCAAGATAATTTTTAAATAGTTAAAGAACCTTTCACATAGGTTCAAATTAAGAAAACAGAGAAGGGAAATGCCCCATCTATTAGTCAATAACAACATGACTTGTTTGGTGATAGTAACACACTGAGAGCTGCATACAAAAGAAACGAAGACAGGAACCCTGCCCCAAGGCAGCTATAATCACATACAAGACAGACACATAAGATGTTACAGAGCTGAAGACGACTTTATCTCAAACTGTAAATCATTTTAAGAATACCTAAAATCATTTGCATGGCTTATCAGTATCAGTCACACACAGGAGACAAGTTCTCAGAAAGGGTATGAATGAAGACAGCTTATTTCCCCACTGAATGGGGAAAACCTTCCAGGTGTAAATAAGAAATCAAAGTTCAGAGTGGAAAAATAAAACAAAGAGAAATGCTTTAATATGAAAAGCACGCTGTGGAAATAGAAAGTGAGAAAATCAGAAATGTAAACAGCAGCAGAGAGCAGAGTATAAATGGATGACATTAGTTTTGCTAGCAAAGAGATCCAGGGAAAAAGAAAGTGAGCACTGGTGAGGGCAGGAGGAGGGATGAAGAACGGAGAGAGGCCAAGGGCACGTCAACAGAAATGAAGATAAGAAAATAAGTTCTAGTTTTGGGGACAGAAACACAACTCTAGGCAAGAAATTACAGTAAAAAAAGTGCGAAAAAATCCCAGAAGCTGAAGGAAGAGAACTTAAAAAGAAAGTCCTCTTGTATATAGGACCTCTGCCTCAGTATTTATTGCCACAACAGGAGGCTGATCTGTAGATATTGATCCATAGGTTTGTTGGGTAATTGCTATTTTAATTTACAATTATTGTTCCTTTTATTAGAAAGGTCACTTAATCTATGTCAGCTTCTGCCTTCTCCAACATTATTTACGCTTGTTTTCAACAGCTGGATAATATTTTCTGTATGTAGCAAACAGAGTAGATTAAGATTTATTGTACATGGGCCTAATAAGTCAAAAACTTTTTCCTTTGAACAGAGGAGTGTGTAGGTGCTATATTTGCATTTTTATAAAAATCTTATATTTCATACAGCAATTTATATGAGTCTAGAGAGAAAATTAGTAAGTACCTATTATGCTTTAGTATAAAACAGAGCTAATGACTGTGTAAGGCTGCTAAAACCATGAAAAAGACTATTTCATACATGAGAGTGCTATTTGCTAAGGGAGAATTACATTGTTTGGATCAATGGCTGGAATAAATTCAACAAATTAATGTATTTTAAAGCTTCTTTTCAATGCCTCATTTTTTCCATTCCTCCATAAGGTACTGATCTTCCCTGGAGAAAGGAAACTGGGCTGGCAGGACCCCTGCCCTGACCAGAGCAGCAGTTCTTATGTTCTTTCCTGAGCAAAATTAGGACATCCTGAGCAAAAAAAGATGACACATTCTGGAGAGAAAGGCTGCTTAGAGTCTGTTAAACTTCAGATTTACTAGAAGGGGAAGGAGGAACTGGTCAATGCCCTTACTAGTGATCTTGCAGTTTTACTGAAATGGGTCAGGACATTTATAAATCTTAAAAAAGTAGAGGTATTCCAAAGCAAAACAAACCTGAGGCCAAGAGAAACAGATACCAAGTCCTATCCCAGTTTACTGCTAATGAGTGCACACAAATTCACCAGCTATAAAAGGGAGCTTGAGAAAACAAACAGTATATGCCACAGAATCATCCGAGCTAGAAACTGAAAAAACCCCGCAAATTAACAAGTCATTCATATTTCCAATATAGTTTTCTAAAACATGTTTCCTGGTATTTCAGTGCTATATCAAATTCAGACTAGTAACATGCCCTGTCCAGGTCTATCCCTTCCCTTTTGGGATCCCTGGTAAGTGTTAAGCCTAGAGAAACTACTGAAGTGACTAACAGAAGAGTTGAGCAGGGGTGCTTTAAATATTTTTCCCCTTCCCAAAGGAAAGGGATTACAAAAGCTATGGATTGGTTTTGACAGTCACCTGGGGGCTGCATGTAAATCCTAGCCCAAGGCCCCATTTTCCTAATTACAGCCAAGAGATATCCTGTGTCTTTTGGAATGAATGGTATCCTAAAGCCTAAAATGAAAATTAAGCCTTCTGATTAAAATCCTAAGGGTAGAAAAAGATATTGAACAGCCAACGTAGATTAGAAAAAGTCAACCTTCCCAAAACAAAAACCTGTCTGAAGTTCATTAATAAAGATGGAAAGAATTTCATGTATCCGACAGGATAGTGGTTTCACTTGAATTTTAGATGAGGGGATGAAAATTTACTGTTGGCTGACTTCAGATGCCTCAGGTTAGGACTTTATTGGTTTTAAGAAAAAGTAAGATGGAGTCTAGGTATAGAATATAGCAACTGATATTACATGACTAACTGGCTGTAGTAAAGCAAGGAAAACCTATCAGTAATTTATTTTATAAAGGTCAGCCAGAACCTCCTCTGTATCTGGGTTTTACCCACAACATCGTCCTTCACTTTAGAAATTCAAGCTGCAGTTGAATTTCAGGCAGTCGAATCCCATTTCTGTTATGAATGGGTATGACTGGCATTTCCGAAAGGAGACTCTTAACTGTTCAAGTCTTCCTGTTACTTAGAGTTTTGACAACTTCCCTTGATTTGCTGCACGTAATGGCCCTTGTGGATATGGGTCTGAGAAGCTTTTACTCGCATGGCACTGCGGTCAGTGGCTCTCACATCGTAGTCGCTTTGATGACTTCTTGCGCAGATGTGATTCCCCAATGGTTTAGAGCCTTAATAACTGAACTCGAAGTTATTCTTCTGTAAAACATGTTATGAGATGCAGCCCATTTCAACAAAAGCGCAATGTGTCACTACAATAAATTACTTCGCAATTTATATTCTGTGTGGCCTTTATATAGCCTTCTCAGCTGAGAAGGGAGCTTGCATCTTAAAATCAGCAATCAAGTAAGGTTTGGGGGTTTCTGACTTTGCCATGCCAATGGTGGGACTCATCTTGCCGAACATTATACCTCTACAATGTAAATGCCAACATGTGAGACAGTCATCTGGGCTCGCTTTATCACCAATGAGGAGAAACAGGCATACAAGGGCTCTGGTTTGGGATGTTGTTTTAGGATTATGTTAATAGCACATAGACAATCTTTATACAAACACACACAAAACAGAAATCGAGACAGCAAACACGGACATCTACATCGTTGACTTTTAAATTAGGACACCAAGCATCTGGTGTCCTAATTTAAGTGTATCTGATGGCAACACCCTTACACCAAAAAGGAGTTTTTGGCAAATATTGCCAACTTATTACAGCTAATTTAAATTACTTAGTTGGGGTAAAAATACCAAAACATGGCCTTGAATAATTTTGACCATTTCATGTTTAGAAACTTCCTGTGCCCGCAACACTTTCCTACACCACTGCAACCCACGAGATATTGTCCCATGCTGAAAATCTTGTGGGAGCTGTTGTCTGGGTGTTGTCAGTGAGCCCTAGAAACGTGGTACGCATTCGCAAGCTCTCTAGAGTCAATCCACAGGTGCTTTTTTTTCTCAGAAGCGCTTGCAAAGAAGATCCACTCTGAAGGACCGGATAATTTTACAATTACAATTCTCAGCCATCTGTGAGCTGCCTGCTTCGGTTACACTGAGACCTTTTTGCTTATTAAAGCAACTGTATGAAGTGCAGTCTAAGAAGCTTAACTCTCATTTCATTTCACACTGTATTGCGTGAACTCTACGGACCTTGCAGTGAATCATGTCCAGAGCCTCAAAGGGATGCAGTTAAAAAATCTGGACCTTCGATGTTTTAGTAAAAGGCAGAGTACTTAAAATGCTGTTAATGAACCCAGAATACGGAATAAACTTAAATAAATATGCTTCACAAGTAAAATTATGTAACAAAAAGATAGGAGAAATATTCCAATATTTGTAAGGACATTTCAGCAAGTGAAAATACTAAGAGAAGGCTGCCAAATAACCAAGGTACTGAATATTTGATTTTTAAAATGTGTAAAAAAGTAAATCTATGCCTTAAAAGACCCGACAAGGAAGGCACTGAAAATGAAATAAAGGTAGTCTTGAAAATGTATACTACGCTGAGATGTGTAATTAGAAATTTTAATGCTAGGAAGACTTACATCACCAGATGGCTTAAAACCTTAATCCTTCTATCATTTCATGGCATCTAGTATAGACATCTGGAAGAACCAATGGAGATGGGAAAACAGAGAGACAGAGAGTTCACTGAAGAATTAAAGCTTTTTTCCAGCATAGCAAGACACAACAGAAGGAAGGTGTTAAATTATTACTAGTGTACATACACATATTTAACTGAATTATAACTGAAGGTATGTCCAGAAGAAGGTAATTCTTCTCTGAGCGGCAATCCCATGACTGTAAAATTATTTTCTAAGACCTTTTCCCATCTGGGATTATAAGCACTCATCCCCTAAAATCGTGACTCCTGTATAAATTAGAGCTCTCGTCTGTTGCACAGACTTTGGACCACCCACATTTCATGGACCTTTCCCTTCTCTCCAAGACAGAACGAATGTAATTTATACTTTCATTGTTTAAAAGATAGATATGATTTTAGTTCAATTTATGGATTCATTTGAAACTTGAGTGTTGTGACTCTAAACCCATGTGTAGATTAGATTAGGACAAGCAGACTCTGGTAGAGCACAATTGTTTTTCCATTCAGAAACTATAAAGGCAGAAGTCAGTAATCTGTTTATAGATTTTAAAAGGGACCCAAAATTCTAAACGCCCACCCCAACCCTCCCCTAACACTCTCCACTTGTCTTCCCAGTTCTTTGCTTTCTATCTCGTAGTTTTAGGAGGCCCATGATTATCTTTCCTTTCTTGAAAAGAGATAAAAATTAAATAGAACGAACAATATTAACTGCAACTGTTGATCGTGACAAAGTTGAAACGTCTTCATAGGTGACAAATGAGTCTCCTCAGACAGAAAGAAATTATTCTTACTAAGAGCTGAAAAGCAGAACTCTTGTCTCCCAACCACACAATGCTTAGAGCTTCTCTCTCCAAATAATGTGTTTTTTTAATGAGAAAGAAGTATGGGAAAAAATGCACAACCCACAATATGTGCTGGTAAAAAGAAAGTAGAAATAAGTCTTAAAGGCAAATAATTTTTGCATCAACACAGTTCCTGTTGAAATTAATGAGGAATCTCCCCACTGGCTTCTAAAGATAACAGACATGTTATAGACTTCAAGGAATTTTAGGAACAAATTGCATCTCACTACAGTTTTGGCAGTCAAACAAATGGAAACATCCGTAAATGAGAACAACTCTAATTGGAAACAAATTAATCAGTTAACAATGTCTTAACAATACACCAACTGATGGAAACTTACTCTCTTTTGAAATTCCAGCCAAATTAATGGGCAATATTAATGTTTCTTACTAAATTATAATAGCCATGTCCTTACAATTTTGACTCATAATGGACCATTTGAGGGATTATGAATGAGGGCCATGCACCTCTATCCATGCTGATGGATTACAGATACTAGAACTGGTTTGCAGGGAAGAAAGCCTCCACTGTTTTATTTTCTTCTCAAATTTTGACTTCTCCCATCTTTTCTTAAAATTGAAACTAGAAAATTCTATTTAACTGCCATTTAAATCAGAAGAAAAGAAAAAATATTTTATGACAACTGTCTCTGTTGGCTTCAATAAGCTTCCTCAAACGTGAAATTCCGGCCTCTCTGAAAGCAATGGGGCTTTTGCAATTGCCATCGTCTTCTACAGCAAACTCCAAGCAGAAGAGGAAAGGAGATATATATCTTAGTCTGATATATACCTAAAAAAATATAACTAACAACACCAAGTAAAATTAAAACTGGTTGAAGGGTATATTTTATAACACCTGACATAAAAACAAGTGAAGTTATCCTTAAAAAATGCGAAGGAAGGAAAGTGGTCTTTTCCCATAACCACCATACTTGGAATGGAGAGTGCACAGCCATCAGGGCTGGGTGTCGTAATTTCTTCTTTAATTTGATGCCTAACAGTGTATTTCACAAAAGAAACCTTCACAAACATTATTAGGTACTAGCATAATTATAACGTGACTTCTTAACAGCAGAGACCTAGAGATGAAGATACTTCATCTCTACATTAGGTTACACTGTTGAGATTTACTATACCAGTATCAGAATTACTGAAAATGACTGCATTTTTAACAGGCAATAAATTACACATTAGTAGAAACGTGAAGCATAAGCAAATCAGTGTGAAGAGAAAATCAGAAAAAATTCTGTCTGTCTAGATTAGCAGGACTAGAAAGTTTCTGCTTAACAGTATAATGAAAACACAATGAGTTCATATTTAAATCCTCTGCAATTTCAATTTCAAGACCATTTTCCAAAAAGTCCTCTATAAACGTCTCACATTTTTGAAGCTTGTTAGGATAACTATGGGTTCAAAGGCAAGTTTCTAGTGCATGTTTCTGATCCTTTGACAGTGTTTCCTCATAATATCCTAATACAGTGGCACCTCCTTTGAGCATTTCTCTCATATCCTTGAAGTAAAGTTATCCCTAATACCACATGTCCAATATCTGCACTGAGTGAATTTCATTTTCATGATGAGGGATCTAAGAATTCAGAACTCTGAATTATGCCCACAAATCTATATTCATCTTAACTTCTTTTTTACATCTGATTCAAAGTGAATATCTTATTAATCATAGGACTATAGTGGAAAAAAACAAGTTGAAGGACAGGAGTGGTTCTTACGACTTTTACATACGACAGAGTGAGGAAAAAGTGGTGCAATTACCTGACTTGAGACAGGTGTCTTCCTAATGATAGGCCTTGAGATGCTTCATAGGGAGCCTCTGTGAAAAGCTTCATCAGGATGCTATACATAAGCTTCTACAAAGGGCATGTCTTGTTATTATTCTAAATACTTCTAATAAAGTCCCTAAAACTGTCCAATGACAATGAGACATGAGATCCTATTGTACGCTTGCCAATATTAAACAGGGAACCTCCTGGAGCTGTGAAAAAAGCATTATGCTTCACTTTATTCCACAAGACTAGGGTCTGAAATTAAAGGTCAGACCCATTATTTCACATCAGTGCTAAAGGCAGGAGAATTTATTCACTACAGAATTAAAGATTAACCAGATGCTTCACCAGGCATATGACTGTTCATAACTTAGCAGACAGTAAGAAAAAGTAGAAATCTGAGAACACCCTGTAGAAGCTGATGCTGTCTCCATCCTTTTGACGGACTACAGAAAGAGGCCAGGGGAGCTAAAACAGCAAAGAAATTATTTGTATTTTGAAAGCCAACCTTTTTAGCATCACCCAACTCTGGCTGCAATTTGTGCAGTACATCAGCTATCAGGAGAAAGGGGGCACATCTGCATATTTGGACAAGTGAGAAAATGGCACAAAACCTAAAATTACCCAAGTTACCTTTATATGTAGTATGGTTAAACAAAATGAACTCCCCACATTTTCCCTCCTTCTCTCACCTGGAGAACAAGGAAATAGAGCAGGAAAATATTCCATGTTGTCTAAAAATACTATACTTCAGGTGTTGCTTCCCCCTCTCTTGTTTTTCTTTGCCTACTAGATCCATACGGTCTAAACAGTTTCCAATCTAACTAGTCAGCCACCTAGCTTTTGCCCAAACTTTCCATAATATTTCCATCTCTAGCCCTCTATAGCTTAGACACTGAACCACTGAGATCAGTGAGATCAGATTTAAGCCAAAACCCAGTAAGTAATATCATTCTCTACCCAGTCACGTCAGCCTGTTTTCAGCTGGGCTGCTTTCTTCACCTTCCCACTTATACAGCCTATAAAATTCTGTCCCATGTTAGCCTTCGCTTGGGTTAAAGGCCAGAATTTTAGAAAACTTATTTTAATGCAATTTTATAAATTTAGAAGGACGACCTCCTTCCTGTTAACATTCTTGTTCTCATGCTCTGACAAGAGCATCATTTCATACAACTGCCCTCTTCTGCATTCAAATTTATAACACCCATAGAGGCCAGACTTTGCTTCAGTCGCCTTAGTAGAAATGGCAAGTAACTCTACTAAACTAAACAGATTGACACTAAATTTGCACCGGGTTAACTGAAGGCATAATCGAGGCATATAAGATTTTACCAAAAAAAGGCTACAACTTGTATTTTGGGAAATGCGTACAAAAGGACTCAACGCCAAGGCCTTAGCATGGGAGAGCTTTACACAGTATGTAACTCTTAATTCCCTTCAGTTCTTGTTGCCTCTGTCTTCTCTTGCTCTTGAAAAGTTATGTATTTGCTTTCTGCTCCAACGGATGAGCAGAGCTGCTCCATCCATAACCGTGTCATTACATTTCCAGCTCTTAGACGCTTCTTGGATACTCCCTCAGGCATTACATATTGTTGCAGAGCATGACCCATTTCCATAATCTGCTTTTTTCACTGTTGTCTCTCCAAATGGGACATGTTCTCCTTTCCTCTGAGAATCCACAGTACATCTCCCATGCATATCCAAAATGTTCTTCTTGCTTACAAGTTTCATCACTGGCTCACTCATAACGACGTACCAGCACCATTTCCTGACAAACAAAAGGACTTCTGTGACAGTCAAAGGTTTCCCTAGCGATCTAAAGCTGACTTAGCCTTAGTCCCAAATGTGTAGATTGTAAAATGATGACAAATTGATTCTGTACCAATGCATGTACATCATGCATAGCATCTTAATAGTCTGTTTTCGATAGCAATCGCTTAGGTATTCCGTTCATTTTTACAGATAAACTTTGAAATCAATTAAGAAAGCATTTTTTCCCCTTGAAAACAGTCAGAAAACATTAGGGTTTCCCATCTGCTCAAGAGAAGTAAGGTACGTGCATCCAAACGTGATTTAACAGAGCACACTATTGGTAAATATTCTGATTTTAAGGCCCAATTCTGCCTTTCTCCTACTATCTCCTATGCTATCAGTGTCATTATCCATGCACTATGGCAGGTCTTGAAATCACCATGAGCAGGCCGGAGTACACACATGCAGAGCAATGTACCCCAACCTGCCCCACCACCAGATGCGGTCACAGAACACGTTTTGGTCTGGAAACCAAGAGCATGAGGATTTAAGATGGAAGTTTTACTCACAGCTTCTTCACTTACAGGGAACTGGACATCAGTCTTTGTGACACTAAAGGCAGGGTCTATCTGCTGTTTAATTTTTCCTCTCAATTTATCTTCCAGCTCATTAATCTGTTTCCCAGCAACCTGTCCCCACTTTCTATTCTTACATGCAATTCTTCTCTGAGCTCCTGCTGGGAGGCATCCATCTTTCAAAGCAGTCAAGCTTTAATTTCTTCTTGTCTAGCTTGAGCTACATCAATCCTCCTCCTTTTTTCCTGTCCTGCAAATTCAAGACTTGTTCTCGGATTAAGAAAACGGTGCTGGAATCGGGACAATTAGCCTGAGTAATCGACACCCTTCCTTAGAGAATAAGCTTCCAAGTAGCTAGAAAAGGAACATACCATTTTCTAGTGGAAAAATGATAACACCTCAATAAATAGAGCCTCATTTAGCATGGCAATTCTTCAGAGAACATAGCAAGCCTCTTCAGCGGCAAAGCGCCTTCTAGAACACAATACATAAAAACATTTTTTAAATGATCCCATCTAAAAAACTAATATATATACTATCAGGTTCCTACATTTGATGCTTTTTATTTATCCAGAAAACTAAACAATTCAGACGTTACTACTTTCAATTACCACCACACTGAAAGCAGTGTATAGAAATAAATGAAAATTTATTTTTAAAGCATTTGCATATACTACCAATGCACATTAGCGTCTTGACTCCTGTGCCATGTTGTTTGCTATGCTTATGCTAACAGTGGAAAATATTTCTAATGGAAAGTGCTCCAGGTCACTTCTTGTACCTGATGCAGAGAGAGACAATAAAAGGCGTTCTCATAAAGACTCCTTCACTTTCAGTCCCAGCTCAATTAAGAAATGTGTTTTCTTTGCACACCATTTTCCCCTCTGTCCCCATATCTCATTTTGCACACTTGGGGACGGCTGCCAGACTAGCCAAGCCAGTCCTACTGCTATCATAATGATTGTAGGGAAGGTAATGTGACTCCTGGTTGCTTCAGTGAAAGATACTGCTGCTGCAACATTTTGCTGTCTCACTCTTGTGCTACTAATTATATTGTACTGTTTAGGCAGACACATGCCATATATTTGGAGGTAACTTTATTAGAAAAAAAAAGGGGGTTGCTTTTTTTAAATTTAGGTTTGTTTTTTTTTTTTTCTTGCTGCAGTAACTCCAATGTAGGGTGATGCCTACAAACAAAAGATGGTTTGGAGAAGAGTTAACAGATATGATTAAGGGAAAAGATTGATTTCCCTCTCCAGTACTCCTTTTTTATTACTATTTTAGGTTTGAGGCATGAAGTAATTCCCTTATCTGGACCAATATATTTGGCCAGAGGTAGCTCAAATAATAGAAGCAGCAAGGAAAGCTACACAAAAGAATACAGTGCAAAACTATTGGAGACAATACACCTGGGGAGGCTCTACAAAGGCAGAGAGAGGGTGGATGTGGAAATCCACAGGAGACATCATAGTGAAAATGAAAAAGTGAGAGAAGAGGAGTAAGAAGCAATAGCCTAGCTTGAACCTTTTTGTATTTCCTCTATATTCCAAGGCTTGGATGGCACACAGCCTCTCAACACCAATTCCTTCTTTATTATTGTTGTTTCTATTTCATCAAAGATTCTCGTCCCACTAGAGGTGCTCTGGTCATGCTTATACTTAGGCTTGCATTATCCTTCCACGTTTTCTTTGTGGACAGCCTGAACTCCTGCTACCAACAGAAATCTGAATGTCTGTTGCACGTGTGCCAGAGCCACAGGAGACTGACAGGCTGCATACAAATAAATATACACTTGAGTGTGTGCTGAGACAGGAGTTCCCAGAAACACTACTGGGTTACCTGAGAGGCAACCCTGAAGGCACTGGAGAAAATGAAGTATATAGGTGATGAATTTAGCCTCAAGTCTGGACTTGAGGTTGCTCCTGTGCAGCAAGAAGAATGCAACCTGCATGTACAAATGCTTCCTGCTGTAGAAGTGATATCACATACTTCTAAAGCAAAAATTTTTGCAACCCCAGGATGCAATGTCTTTCAATATTGCACAGCTTAGTCAGCCCTCCAGTGTTGGGTGACACAAAGTGATAAACATGACTAATATGAAGACAGGAATATGACTTAGAAGACTTTTTTTCCGTGTATCTAAGCTAAATGATAATTCACAGAGGATACTGGGCATTCAATGCCATGTTTACAGATATAAACTATTAAGATGCTAACACCATCTACATTACAGAATACTTTTTTCCACAGATAACTAGCATTAGATGATTCGCTGACCTTGTGTTATCAACAGTTCACTGACAGTTTCATTTGGAACATCGTTACTATAAATGAGCAGTTTCTGGGGAATTTTTGAGGAAGAAATCCCTCCAATACTCCTTAAAAGTTGCAAGGGCATAATTATAACTAAGATGGATGTCCTGGTTTCTATTCATTTATCACTACAGTGCTCTGAAGAAGACTTCTTTGCTGTGAACAACAACAGAAAAATGAACAGATGAGCCAAAGACCTGGGAAGTGTGACAGAGTATGGGATTCAGCAGCCTGAAACAGTGAAGACCGAGCAGGCACGCTGGAGAAGAATGAGTCTGTTTCAGTGCTTGATGGAGTGACTCTCACAAGCTCTGTATCTTAATTTTTCCTTTTTCCTGCTTGTCTTCTTTTTACTGTTTGTTATAAACCTTTTTGTGCTTGATATTCAGTATATCTCTTTTCCCCTCCAAAGGTATTTTTTTGTACAATGTGGAATCAACTTACCTTCATATAATCTGTAAAGGAAACCAACAAAAGGCCATGATTCAAGCTTTGAGTCTTTGAAAAAACACAGAATCAAATGTTTTTAACACAACTGTGTGCCTGCATCTATATATTTCATCTTATAACAGCATTGTAAGTTTATTGTAGATCAACTATCGCTCCACAGTTGACATTGGCATTCAGCTGTAAGACCCATAAAATATTTCTTATAGAAATAAAAGTTAAAGAACTCGTCTACCTCTCTACTACAATATAACAAGTTGTTTGCTTTGCACACACATTATGTTCCCTGAAAATGGCAAAATATATGTGCCAACTTCAGTAGAGCTAATTACTAGATCACAAATACTTCCAATTGAAGGGTAAAATATACTGGAGGCATGAAACATTTCATTATCAATAACTTCTGTAAGCCTGGAAGGACCCTACGTGGCCACTAAACCACGCATTAGTCAAATCGCTATTTGCTTACATGCAATCAATGCATTTCTTAGCACCAGCAGCTGAACTACTGCCATTTCATTCATCAAAACCTATTTCTGGCCCATTTGAAAATCTGTGGCTCATAAATGTAAAGCACATCTTGCGATTATGTCTCTTTCAAACTTTTTAATGTTTATTTAGGATAAAATCCAGACCTTACTGAAGTCTTGGAAAGATTCTCATCTAGTGTTACGGTGCTCGTTTAACCCACTGGGCAGTACACACTGGCCCAGTCCACAGCTGCTACGGTTGAAGACCCTGGCTCAAGCTGAAGACAAAAGTGTGAAGATTTCCATTACCATCTGCTGCACGAGCCAACAGGGAGCCATCACACTTCGATCAGACTCATAAGAAACTCTCCATGCTATGTTCCAAAGTGTAAGTGTATATTTAAAAGACAAGAGGATGAAAGGTAAGCCTTGACAGATGATGTATTTCGTTGGCATAAAGTGTAATGTAAAAGCACATAATAATGAAAAACTGGCTGGATCCCTCAAAGCCCAGACATCTCTAGAATGAGTTTATTCCACCTGATTTTTACCATTAAGAAAAAAAATTGGGGAGAGACAAACCAGAGCATTATCCACCTCGAAATACAAATACGCTGAACTAGCAGAAGCCAAGAGCTAATTGTTAGTGGTTGATAATGAGCTAACCATCACCTTGGGCAGAGAGCAAGTGAGGGAGAAACTTTCTATATATTAGCAAAGATAAACTCTGAACTAGTTTAAAGACTATAAATGCATTTTGTCTTTGGCTCAGAGGACTGAGATATTGCTTCTTGGAGAACAAGTCTTATGAGGAGTGGCTGAGGGAACTGGGGTTGTTTAGCCTGCAGAAAAGGAGGCTGAGGGGAGACCTCATCGCTCTCTACAACTACCTGAAAGGAGGTTGTAGCGAGGTGGGTGTCGGTCTCTTCTCCCATGTAACTGGCAAAAGGACGAGAGGAAATGGCCTCAAGTTGCACCAGGGGAGGTTTAGATTGGATCTGAGGAAAAATTTCTTTCCTGAAAGAGTGGTTAAACATTGGAACAGTCTGCCCATGGAAGTGGTTGAGTCCCCATCCCTGGAAGTATTTAAAAGACGTGTAGATGAGGCGCCTTGGGACATGGTTTAGTGGACATGGTGGTGTTGGGTCGACGGTTGGACTCGATGATCTTAGAGGTCTTTTCCAACCTTAATGATTCTATGATTCCATGATTCTTAACCTTCTCAGATCACAAAGCAAACCAAAGAACAAGAATACTGTTATCTTTACTATAATCAATCCCACCTTGAGTTTCAGAACAAACCATGGAAAGTTATTCTCAAACTCATGGGCTCTCAGATTGTGGTCTCAAGCCTGCTTATGGGTCGGCCACAGAAACATGGCAAGCTTCCATAGCTGATTCAGAAAACCATGTTAAATGGTCATTTCTAATTTAAAAAAAAAGTGTTCATAAGGCAGCCCAAGTCAGATGAAAAAGAAAACACCTTGAAAATATAATTTCAAGCATTACATACAGCAAGATTCAAACAACGTTATACTGATTCATATCTTACTCTTAAATAGCCCCAGTGAAAGCAACAGGATGACTTAATATAAGGTGCAAGCAATATGGTCTTCAGGTTAATAAAAGACACATATTCTTCTAGGTATTCTCCTATAGTGATGAAGCTCAAAAAGAGGTTAAGTGATTCTGAAAGCCTTTTTTTCCCTCTTCCAAAATTCTTATTCCTCTTTTCAATTTCACTTCAAGTTACACACTTCATAAATTCAATTTATATATACGAATGTGGTCTTACAGTCTTACACTATGGATCACGGCCCCTCCGGAGGGGGGGCAAAGAAGCTAAAAGAAGATTCAGTATTGTTTAAGCAGCACTCTACAAAAACTCCGTTTTTCCAAGGTGGAGAAACAAGAGCAGGCTGTGATAAGTGACTGCACATGGTTTCGCTAGCAGGGGAAGTGCTCACCTAATGCAACTGTTTACAACAGCTCAGATCCTCCAAAATCTTTGAGTGAGCCACTAATTACAGCTGCAGCTCAGCCTTCACATTGTCTACTCAGGAGATCACATAAAGACAGATAAGCCAAAAAGAAGTCAGGTATTTCAGCCTGAAAACACAAAGTAGTCAGATCAAATATGCTGGAAGTCTACAACAGGAATTATTGCTGGGCCGTACAAAATGATTCAGATTTCCATAAGCACAAGTGACAGGGGCTGAAAGTCAATGGGAGCTAGGCTGCAATTACACATTCACCAGCAGTACTGCCTATAGCAGGTAATCACCTCCTCAGTCCCAGCCACTTATTCCTGCCCTTGCACAGCATGCAGCGCTGTGCTTGAGGAGGTGTTTGTGTGCCCATCTGATGACTAGAATGGGGAAACTGGTCAAGCCGTAAAACAATTCCATTAGAAAACTAACAGTGATTGTTATTACAAGGAAAGTGGCAGCACACAGAGAGAATCAAGGAGACAGCCCAGAGAAGGAACTGATTAAGTTATGCTGCTACCACAAAGTTGTTCAGCAGCTACATCCATCGAAGAAGAGTTGCCGCATCTCCCTGAAAAGCTCTACCACATTGTGTGTCAGCATCCTGGATGTCAAATTTCCCATTCTTGTTTTAACCGGAATATAAGAATAAAAACACGTAACACACTGAAGATGCCTGCAGCTCAATATATTGGTCTTTACATAGTCACCTATCAAAATCTCCATGGATTAGGCTAAGAATTTATGAGTATTTACCTAGATTAGAAAGCATGTGTCCTGGTTTTGGCAGGGATGGAGTTAATTTCCTTCCTAGTAGCTGGTACAGTGCTGTGTTTTGGATTTAGGATGAGAATAAGGTTGATAACACACCGATGTTTTAGTTGTTGCTAGGTAGTGTTTACACTAGCCAAGGACTTCTCAGCTTCCCATGCTCTACCGACTGAGAAGGCTGCAGGTGCACAAGAAGCTGGGAGGGGGCACAGCCAGGACAGCTGACCCAAACTGGCCAAAGGGACATTCCATACCGTGTGACGTCATGCTCAGTACATGGGGGAAAGCTGGGCGAGGGGGCCGCTGCTCGGGGACTGGCTGGGCATCGGTTGGCGGGTGGTGAGCAATTGCATTGTACATAATTTGCTTTGTATATTATCATTATTACATTATTATTATTATGGTTATCATTATTTTATTTCAATTATTAAACTGTTTTTATCTCAACCCATGAGTTTTTCTCACTTCTACTCTTCCAATTCTCTCCCCCATCCCTCTGGGGGCGGGGGGGGAGTGAGCGAGCAGCTGTGTAGTGCTCAGTTGCCAACTGAGGTTAAACCACAACAGCATGCTGTATCTTCTACTATATATCAGCCTAAATCGGCTTGATCAATGTACAGTGTCTCTTTGCAAAACTGCTTAATCATTTGCTTTTCTTTCATATCAGAAACCTCTTTGAGTTTGTTTGGGTTTTTTGTGTTTGGTTGTTTGGTGGGGGTTTTTTTCATAAACAAAATCAAAGCCAACATCTCAATGGGTTTACAGAGTCACAAAACAAAATAGCAGAAAAATTATAGAGGCAAAATACCCTGTAAAGAAAAAAGTTCAGCCATCCCTGGCACTGTATTCATGTAACAGATTTAATTTTGTACTTACTGCAGTTTCAATATTGGAAAATAAGTCTTTGACTATGATCTTCTGAAACTCTTCAACCCAGTATATTCTCTCTCACCAGATGGGTTGATCTCTCTTCGTTCTCAGATTTGTGTTCCAGAAACCAACAGGACACACAGCACTTTTCCCAGCAGGAAGTTAATTACCAGTATAAGGAAAAGTGGTTTTCAGACTTCCATTTTCAGATAGGACATTCCCTTTAAATTGTTTTGCGGAAGCAGGCAACGGAGCGTGTAGCTTGTGTATTTTCTCTCCTTTCCTCCCTCACCAGGATTTATAATAGAATGAACTTAAAGCAACTAGTGAAACACTGGATTGCAGTGTTTGAATTCATGCAGAGGGAATTCTTACTGTTGTAAAATACATGGAATTATCCTTAATTTCTCAAGGAGCAACAAGGGGTGACAGCTTCCTGAAGGACAGGGTCAGTAGGGCAAGAACCTCACTGACAAAGGACCCATCCTACCACGTCAAGTGAAGTGAGCTGGACAGACTGCAGATGGTGGCCAGGTCCAACCATGAGTCCAGATCATAAGGCAATGTCGTGGTGATGAGGCAGGTCTGAGGTCCAGCCAACAAGTTGGCCTGCATCTTGGAGTCCAGATCATCAAGGACCATGGTCAGGCAGGGGCACGTGGTGGCAGATGTGGAGACAGACACACCCATAATGTGGCTCAGGCAGGGGTTGATGATCCCTTTCAAACCTTTAAACTAGGTTTGAAGGGGGAAGGGGATAAAACCAGGCTCGCTAGAGATGAGCCTAGGGGTGGCATGCCAATGCCGGGGGTGAAATCGATAGCCCAGCTCAAGTGCACCTACACCAATGCACACAGCATGGGCGGCAAGCAGGAGGAGCTGGAAGCCATTGTGCAGCGGGAGAG
>NW_008825167.1:9694848-9704189 GCF_000699105.1 Pygoscelis adeliae
ACATGGTTTAGTGGGCATGGTGGTGTTGGGTTGACGATTGGACTCGATGATCTTGGAGGTCTCTTCCAACCTTAATGATTCTATGATTCTATGATCCCAGGCTGAGCTGAAATGGGGCTTTGGGCCCATGGGCAGGGGATGGGAGAGGCTCCAGGGGAAGTTGGTCAGGGATACCAAGGCCCGTCGGTGCCTTCAGGGCACTCAATTCTAGGAGGATTGAATGGGTTTTGTTGTTGTTTAGATTTTGGTTTTAAAAACACTGAAAGCTGAGGAGATCATGCTTAAGCTCTTCTGCATGATTTCCTGAACTGAGTTCTTAACACCCATCTAATCTGGAGGATTCTATTTCTTTGCTTTTAGAATATATTATATTTTAGAAATAACAAAAGGATATATGTGTTTTCCTACAGAAGATGCTACTATTTGTTACTCTCAATTCATGATTACATAACATAATCAGTACAAAATTTCAAAGACTTTGTTGTGAAAATAACCAAGATACCATCAGGTCTTTAAAAGATAATCATGGGGTATTAACTAAGTATTATCTTTAATCAGGGGAAAAGTCTTGCATTACTGTCATTCCGCATTTGAAAGTGATTGTTTAACTGTTATTAAAAGATTCTCCAAATGACACTGAATCAGTAGCACTCTCCAGGGACTACAGAATTGGGCCCAGTGGGCAAAAAGTGGAAAATTACTTTGCCACAAGTAAATTATCCAATTTTCTGTCACCTACTTAGACCAGTTTGCCAAATAATCTTGCTCACAAATCCATGCCTTAACAGTAAATATTTTTATTATCATCAAAGAATTCCAAAAAAGCTGATTTCTAGTGTGCTGGGAGCTGCATGCCACCACAGATATGCTTTAAGCAAATCTTTAAAGTGTTTTTTAAAATCTCAAATAACTATGAAAGGATTCAAATGTTGCTTTCTGTTTTACTTCTGCTATTTCTGAATACTTTCAAGTTCCACCTTTTTTCTCCTGCAATTTTATTTGCTTTTCTCTATTTGTCAAATCCTAATAAAGCCAAGCTACACTTTTGTACTACAGTACAGTGTGACATGATTGGTTTTCATTACACTGACCTGAAGTGTCTCAGGAAACTATTTGTAGAATAGGTCTCAGTTATTTAATTCCTCTTGGTGCAAATATGGATACCTCTTTATACTCCATCCCACAACTTCCTTTTGATATGTTTCTCGTCTTTATGCCATAGAACAGACTTTTGTGTACTTGCCAACACTTTTTTCAAGTTTTTAAGCTATCCACACTTCTTTCACACACAATGATTGAGACACAAGGTACTTCTTGGGACATTTAACCTTTGTTGACAATTGATTCCAGAGAAATGACTTGTACTCACTCTATTGCTGTCGTAAAAAAAATTAAATGCGATAGACATATGGCTATTTTGAAGCAATGTGTTTTAAATGAACTCTAAAGAAGAAGCAATAAGCTGTACACTAGCCAATCAAATATCTTGAGGTACCTCCAGATATTCTATTAATTTTGAATTATTGTCCTCCTTACTAAATCTTCTTTCAGATCTCAGGTCTTTAATATACAATAAAAGAGCACTTATGGGAATTGGAAATAGAGTTCATAGTTACGGCTGCAGTTCATTTTTTTACTAGAAGTCAAAATCAGCCCATCAGTCAAAGAAATACCATCTCCTATAACTGTTTGTGAGTGATGGGATAGAATTTTTCTACTGCTTTTGAAATGCATTATAAAATGGCGTCCTTAATTGAGAAATCCTAAAATCAGAGGTAGTAACCTGAATGATGTTTCACTTTGCGGATAGAGGAATTACAACTGATTTGCCTTTTAGTTGAGATCTAACGTTCAGGACTGAAGTCTGTTGAATTTTCCCTTCAGAACATAGTGTCAGAGATACTTTATCTCTAATTTCAGATATATTAAATGCTGCAAGACTGTTTTAAACCTATAGTTTGATACTTTGAATTTTTTTTCTTGAGGGGCTGAATAAAAAAATGCAAATTATCTATAGAGCTAAACTAATACAGAATTTCAGTACTACTATGTATCTGTATCACTACATTACCTGTATCACCCAACCTGAGGCAGACAGCAAAGCATTAAAGAGGAAGACGGTCTTGACACAAAGTCTTACAGTCTAGGCAATTAAGCCATTGAATATGAAGTCAAAATAACAAATTGCTTGTTAAATAATTTTAAGTGATACTTCCCTTAGACTATTCTTGTAACAGCTTGTTACAAGATTCAATGTCCCTGTCAAAATTCAATGTCTTTAGTCCCACAGACTGTGGCAAGCAGATTAATAACAGAAAATGTAAAGCACTGTTATCCTTCATTGATTCACTGACAAATGATGAGGTCCCAGCTACATGCTTTTTTTAAATCTTGTATTTTAAAAATGACATAATCATGAATGAAACCACTCCAAATTTTACTCTTGACACTTAATCTGTGAAAGACTGTGCTTATGTTGTTAGATACTGCTTCTGCTTTAATTCTTGGAACAGGATTCAGATTATGATTATTGGAAGAGATAAAGGATTCTGGTGATAACTCCCGTATCTGCCTGTTATGGCAGGCCTGCCTTGGTTTCTTTTCACTGAATGGCACTCTATAATCCTACTTTCTTGCACTGACAAACTTCACTCTTGGCACACAGACAGGACTGGATTGCAGAATTGCATTGCACTTCTGCAAGATGTTTGTATGTGTTCTTATTTCAGCTTAAGCTATGTATGTATTTCAATTCAGCTGAAGTTGCTTAGGAACACATTTAGGGTAAATGAAGTTTAGACATGCAACCAAGAATACAGATGTGTGTGCTGAAACCTCATGAGCAGTAATAGCTGTACTCAGGGTCTTAGATTAAGCCTGTTTATCTGAAAGGCAAAAACCTCATCTCATGTTTGTGATGGACTAAGAGCATAGGTTCAATTGATGAAAATGAGCTGATGAGCTGAACTTGTAACACTACTCACACTCGAGCATGTCGAAGTCCTCTTAAGACATAAGTAAGCCCTTTGCACCAATTTAACTAAGGAAGACTGTGGTAAGACAAGATCTTATGTCAATAGTCATATACCACCAAAACCAAACAGCTGAACTATTCAAGATCACATCACCTGAAATTTGCACAATTTGGCACACACTTACGGACGATGGATGTTTCTGTGGAGGCAGGATCAGTTCATTAACAGAGTATGGACCAAATTATTAATAGGAAATAAATTACTTAGCACCTGTGCTTTAAAGTACTGCATGCCATTTTGGGCACTTATTACAAAAAGGACATTAATAAATTAGAGAGACTCTAAAGTAGGCAAGCAAAACAATGAAAGGGTTGTAAAGATAAAGCCCTGAGGAGAGGGAATGAGAATGCTTCATTTATACCTGGCAGGAAAGGTAAAAGTACACCTTTTAAGAATAATCCCTTCTGGTAAGGGATTATTTACAATGGTAGAAGAGAGAACTAAAAGGAGTAATAACTTGCATCTAAAAGTGGTCTATATTAAAGCTGATCAAAGACTCAGAAGGAGGCTAAATAAACAATTATTGATAATAATTAAATAAATAAATAAACCTACAGTTAGTAGAAACAGAAGGAGTAATAAAACTGTTAATGACTTAAAAATACAGAGACATGGGGAGACAGGTATTTCAGATATTTTACAATATTCTACAGAGAAATGCAAGCTACAAAGCCCACGTTACAATTTGAAAAAAAAAACATGGAAGAAGAATAACCTTAGCAGTCCTCTGCCACAAGACACTGGGAGAAGAATCTAAGTGACAAAAGTCTAAAAGGAACAGATCAGACAGTCTGAATTAATGTCATACTCAATAAAAGGAGACATGTTGTGAAAGAAGGGGAAAGCTGGCCACAAAAGGCATTAGAGGGATTCATTCTACACAAAGACTTGTCTGTACAGCATATAGAACAGGCTGTCAGGCAGCTATAGGATCTCATATAGGGGTTTAAAACATAGTATCAGAAAATATACTGGGGCATAAAACTAGTAATACAGCTCAATCAGGGAGGGGCAGGGAGGGGAGAAAACCACTAGGCTACAGATTCCCTTAGTTCGTAAGAAATCTTTTGTTCTACACACTTTCCCAATAGGTCTATGATCTAGGGAGAGGTGACAATATCCTCCTCTCTGTTACAAACTGTACCTCAGTTTACTTGACTGTAATAATTACTTTCATCAAAAGCTTTGGGATGCAAATAAAATTGTATTTATAAAACACATTTGAATTCTTCAGATGACTTTTTATTGCAAGTTCAATACCCCTATTAATGCTCTAACATTAACAATAAATTATCACTTTTAACAGTGTTACCCTACCCCATCCTTACCATCTGACAGATTTTTGTTTGAGTTGGCCAGAGTGTTTTCCTTTTCCTCTTTCAGATAGAAATTGTGCTAGTCTGAGTTTGTGTCACTCTAATGTTAACACAGTCCAATTAAAAAGTGACAACAACATTCTGTTGTCTCTTCAAAGAACAGGACTTGAATCTTGTTCTTCCCACTGAACTCTGTTTACTTCAGGAGAAACTCTGCCCCACCACCACGGAGCAGTTTGCATTCTGAGCAGTATAAAGAATGAATGAGTCATTTAATCATTTAATGCACCCAAAATTTGGTAGAGCAGATCAAGGAATGTAATATTATACAGTAAGTCTGTTCAGTTGGGCGTTTTGTTACAAAGTAGATAGGGCTGAAAAATCATTAGAAACATTTAGCTAATTCTCAGTTTGGCTCAAATTTTCTATTTGAGGAAAGGTCTTGCCCTATTAAAATGGCCCTGGCTATGCATTAGAGCACTGCAGTTGTGAAATGAAAATTCCCTGCTGCTCCCAGAACTTCACAGCAGCAATGTACGCCAGTACTTAAGAATGGTCCTGATACATCAGCTTGGTGAAAACTGTTCGAGCCCTTTGCCTGGCAGGATGAATTACAGAGAGAATTACAAAAGAAATTTCAGAAATATTCCAAACTGTTCCACATCAGCCGATTAAGCAACAGGGGAATTTTCTTAAGACGACATAAAGAAAGGCTGGGAGTGAGCTAGAAATCACTCTTTTCCTAGAGGATGCTGGCAATGTTAATAATGAAATTTGTATCGCGCTCTACATTTCTAACACCTGAGCTTGCATCCAGTGAAATTGGTAACAATTATTTCACTAACACCCAAAATTTTACAGTTCTGTCATTGCATTCTGTGGTCGGACTGTTCAACATCCTCAAGTCTTTGAGCCAAATGTCTATTGTGGTATATATCAATAACAAGTCACCCCGTTCTTGTGAAACATGAGATTACAGCAGCAGCTTGCAGAGTAAGCACTCTGACACAGGCAGGGGAAGAAAAAGACCTTCTAATTGTTCCAGGTCTGGACAAATCATCCCAGAGGCTGCAGTCAAGCCATGGACTGTAATTTAGACATTTTGCAAAGGCATAAACACAGCTTGGTCAACTCATAAAGCCACAAACATGCCCACTCTAAATTAGTTCCAAGTTATTTCAATACAAGAGCCACAGAACGATTTTCTTTCATGCAAGGTGGGTACCTCATCAACTGCTAATTCTGCAGACTGTACTTTTGTCCCAGGAAAAGTATGTAGAGCCATCTCAAAGGGAAGTGCAAAGTGACAGTGATTGTGAGAAGTCCTGTACCAACATTTTTATACTCTATCCTCTAGCAGTAACTCTTCCACCTTCTCATGCTTAGTCATCCAAAGATGAAAAGTACTTAATGGGCCAAATCCATAGTGGATGTGCAGAGGCATTGCCTCAATGACCTGAAGTTTTAGATATCATGACTCATTTATTATTTTAACACACTTTTTTGTTGTAAAAACATTTCAGAAAATTTACTCTCCATATCGTCAGAATGATCAGTTCAGCTTCCTGCTGTACAGAAGTTTCACATACGTTTCTGCTTTTTACTGCATTTGAAAAAAGATAAATGCAAAGAAGTAGCATTAACAGTTGCAGCCCTTAACTACCTCTTAGGGTTTTTTGAAGGCTTATTATCTTGAATAGTGCAATCCAATTTAAAAAAAAAAAAAGCATTCTGAGTCTTCATTCATAAACAGGAAGACAGGAACTCCACAGATCTTTAAACAGAATTCTACAAAACCACAAAGTCTTATTGTTATTAAAAATATTGCATTAAACTTGCTCTACTGACAAATACCGTGACAAGCAACACATTCAGCTCATTTAAAGACTATCGTTGCCTAGAGCTTGCCGTCAACCCTGACTCAAGCACCACAGTAATCCTTCCATTTGTTACAGTCTGATCATAGTCTAATTTACCTAAAGTAAAAAATCAGAAAATTACATTTCAATTTCATACATTTTCAAAGTAAGTAACAGGTAAAACCAGAATGATATATTTTCCCATTTTTAATGCTTTCAGTCAATGAGACTGCAGATCCAAGAAGTGCTGATTGCATAACACCTTTCTACACACATTATAATTCCCTGCAGCAATGCCTCTTGCTCCCTGTATAGCAATAGTGTAACCGATTTCACGCCAGTGTTGGAAGAATCAGTATGCATGAAGTGTTGGTTTCCTACTGAAAAATTAATTAGCGCTATTTGTATGCATCACTCAACTTTTTGTAACAGTGAACAAGAACTGCATAGCGATTTCCTAAATTCTGCTCTAACTTTTTTGCGCTGTTTTAAAATTCAATAAGCACAAATCACTGCTGTTTTATACAGCTAAAGAACAAATTGCTTTGCTATGACTCCTACATCTATTTACTTAATGGAGACACTTATAATGGAAAGCCCTTTGAATACCAATGCTTGTTTCCATAGAGGCTCCGTCCTAATTATAAAGGTTGTGAAAGAAGTATTACAAAAGAAAAATATAAATTACACTGTACTAAATTCCTCTACACTTTTCATATATCGTGCCTGTAATTTCAGAATTCCCACTTCAAGCACGGGTATGGCTCAACATCTCACCCGAAACACCAGACACCATGTTGAGATGTTGAGACAACTGACAGAGAGTTTGTCCATGTCTCTAAGCATGATTTGGATCTGGGATTATCTGGCACAAAAAGAAGAATGCTGCCGACACTGACTGATGAAACTCTGCACAAAGCAGCAGTATTTTTATTTTACAGGTATTAGAAAATAATTCCTGCCTCACTTAGCATTGTTAACATTCACAGCATTATAAGTAGTGCAATAAAATACTAGATAGCCAAAATCAGCATCCTTCCCAAGTTTCTTAGCAAACAGACAAAACTCCCAGTGACAAGAGGCATTTCAATAATGAAATTTAAATACAGTACCTAGAAGTACTATGTATGACTGATTGTTATGTTAACACAACTGTAACACAAGTTAGTTATTTAAGCCTTTAGTAATCCTGTATCATATCACTGATGGCCTTATCCTATTCAAGATGAATCCCAAATGCTTAAACCTTTCAGATGGGCTAATGTTGTCTCTCAGTCTTCATTACAGTGGGAATGAAGGTCAAACTACATGATTAATGGAGCATTTGCTTCATTTTTTCATCGCAAACTGTGAATAGGGTTTCCATTTGACTGCCCAATTTCAGCCCATTTGGAAAAAGGAGACAATATTGGCTAGATCGGTTGGGACACATGGTGAGCAGTGATTCACATGCAATGTGTTTGTGGAGAGAAAAACTCAGTGAACCAAGACGAAGCCATCGACCAGAAGAGTAACAACCACCATTCTTCTACCACCCACTACCTGAAGGCCAACGTGGCAGAATTTCTGTTGTATGGCTAGTCAAGGATTTCCAGTGTTCAGTTTTATCAAATACGCCATCATAAGAAAATGCTACCAACATATTCACACACACAGCAGGATTAACTCTCTAGACACAGGCTACTGCAGATTTTTAAAGCAATCTCTAGTCTGAAATATAACCACGCAAGCAACACAAAAATTAAAACCCTGCCATTAGTGAGTCCTTAAATTTGTGAAATTCTGAATATACCAGCTGAAAATTTTGTCCATGAAGGCAACTGGCAAAGCAAGTACAGCTGAAGTTAAATATTTGCTTAACTCTACATTGGTAATATGTAAATGGCTGAGCTGATAACAATATTTTGTAACAAAAAAATTCATTCCCTGATAATATCATGTCTCTTTTCTGAATCTCAACTTCAGCAAAGCTTCTGGAAGCTAAAAAATTAAGAGTTAAGGCAAACCTCTGAAAAGTTAAATTCTACTCCCATTAGAGCAGAATACTAGGAATAATCTGCATCGTATTAAAGCAAACTCCAAAATTAAAAAGATGTTGGGATGTGGTCCTGTATGATTGTGGTAGTATCTGTAATTCCCAAGAAATTAATATTAAGATAGATACTGGGCTAATTCAAGAGGGTTTAAGGTTTGGGTTCCGCCCCCCCTTGATGCTACAAACTTTAATATTAACATCAGGAAGAAGAGGAAAATATGTGCTACATCCTACATGTAAAGCTCCAAGTGTTATTTATCAGCAAAAATGAATGAACAGCTCTTCTGCGAAGAGGTCTCAAATCTCAGCTCAGACTTAAATGTAGCTCATGAGAGGAGAGCCTATAAGATCATCAAAGCCTCAGATGACATACATAAACTTGTGACCACATGTAAACACCCACTTCCTTTTATGCATGCATTTTAAATAATGCTGTCCCTCCATAAAACACATTGCTATGCGCTGCTTGCTTTCAGTACAGCCATTTGGTACTGGCTGGCACCTGTCTGTTGTATATTAGATGCTTCCCTCCAGGATCCCTGAAGTTTTACCCAATTCATGCTACTGGCATGAATTCACTTCACCTCAGGCTTGGCCACTTTGTTTCTGTAAACCACTTTTAAAATTCCCAAAACAGAGGAACAAGCAAGCTGAACACGCAGCATAGCACTGTCTGTGCTGGAACACTGGAACAGAAGTTCCAACTTCTTCCTTTCATTTGCAAAACATCCCCTTACCTCCATGGGACGTTTCATTACCCCAGAGTAGTGAGGCTTCCACCAGTGCTTTCAGATTTTAGGACCGGAGACCAAAAGCCAGTCTTTGTACAATTCTGAAACGCTCCACCAAGATGTGTGTCATGGGTTAAAGCGGGGCGCTCTGCAGTGAGGTTCATTAACACAGGACCCTGAAAATATTATAGAATCATAGAATCATAGAATCATTAAGGTTGGAAGAGACCTCCAAGATCATCGAGCCCAACCATCAACCCAACAGCACCATGCCTATTAAACCATGTCCCTAAGCGCCTCATCTACACATCTTTTAAATACCTCCAGGGATGGGGACTCAACCACTTCCCTGGGCAGCCTGTTCC
>NW_008825167.1:9707194-9719513 GCF_000699105.1 Pygoscelis adeliae
GTAAACCTCCCCATGATCAAAAAAGCCAAAATTCCTCCGACGGCACCAGCCCCTGAGCCACGTGTTGATCAGGTGTGTTCTCCTGTTCCTTTCAGTGTCCTTCCCTGCCACTGTAGGGATTGAGGAAAACACTACCTGTGCTCCCGATCCTTCAACCAGTCGCCCCAGTGCCCTGAAGTCCCTTTTGATCCCTTCTGGACTTCTCTCTGCAACCTCATCACTGTCAGCCTGTATAACCAACAGCGGGTAGTAGTCGGTAGACCATACCAGATCAGGGAGCTTCCTAGTAATGTCTCTGACCCGGGCCCCAGGGAGGCAGCAGACTTCCCTGTGGGACGGGTCCAGTCAGCATATAGGGCCCTCTGTTCCCCTCAGATGGGAATTGCCTACGACAATCACCCTCCTTTTTTTCTTGGCAGAGGCAGTCATAATGCGTGGGGCTGACTGTCTCACCCTGGGCAACCTCCTGGATGGACCTTCGTCTACATCCTCGTTTGCCTGGCCATCAACTTCCAGGGCCCCATATCTGTTGTGTAAAGGCAACCGGGAAGGTGAGGGAGGCTGGACGGGGGTTCGCCTGGCAACCTGAGCAGGGACCTGTTTCCATTCCCCCCTGTCGCTTGGGTCCCCTCCTTCTACCTGGTGGCAGGAGGGCAGGGGATCCTCTGCTTCTTGTGGAGCCTCCATCTGCTGCCTTTGCCTCAGGGATGGCAGGGTGCGGCTCCACCAATCTATCTCCCTCTCACACTCCCGGATACTCCTTAACCTTTCCACTTCCCTCTTCAGCTCTGCCACCAGGCCGAGCAGATCATCCGCCTGGTCACACCGCACACAGGTGGTGTCTCTGCTGCCCTCCGGTACAGCTGACAGGCTCAGGCACGCCCTGCAGCCCGAGACCTGTTTTCCCTTCTTCCCTCACGCCACGTAAAGATTTGAAACCCAAGAAGAAAGCAAACTAATCCTTGACTGAGTTGGCTGTGAACACAGTGCCTAAACAGCGTGACCACCAGTGTGCCGTATCTCCCTTCATGCTGGTTACATACTTCCACCGTATTTTCCCTTGCTTCTGTTTCCCTTCTTCCCTCACGCCACGTAAAGATTTGAAACCCAAGAAGAAAGCAAACTAATCCTTGACTGAGTTGGCTGTGAACACAGTGCCTAAACAGCGTGACCACCAGTGTGCCGTATCTCCCTTCATGCTGGTTACATACTTCCACCGTATTTTCCCTTGCTTCTGCTCCATACTGGCCAACTGCAAAATTGCACATCTGTTGTTGTTTTGAGGACTCACACCCCAACCTGCTCCCCATCCACTGTCAGTCATTCCAAGTATCAGCACTAAAACCTGGGGGAACATCTGAAACAGTCTTATGGACAGAAATACCTAATGAGTATCTCTAGCACTATAGCAACCTTGGTTGGATTAATTTTCAAAGTGACTTTTATCAGCAAAGACTAGGGACTGCTAATTAAAAAATATTAATTCAGGTTTATTATTTTGTTCACAAAAAAGGGCTAAGCAAATTCAACTATATTCAGCTGAGCCATAAAGCATGTTTAAAATCTATACAGAGGACAAAAACAAAGTAATAATTTCATAGCAACTAAACCAAGGTGATACTTACTCCTCCTGGAATATGAACTAGTAGACCATCATTATAAATTTGAAAAAGGCTCAGATGAAACACTGATGCCTGATCAAGAATGTATCTCCTGATGGGTACAGAAATACTTCTAAAGACATCAAAAGAAGGCGTATGAAACTCAAGGAAATAACTATATAACAGAGTACCTGGCAAATCCCAAATCAGAGGGGATCCTACGCCACTTTCCAGTCAAATACACCAGAGGAGATGTAGGAATGAGAATATCAAAAGTGTCAAAGCAGTATTTCACTTTTTTTTCTGTCAACCAATATATCAAAATACCAGTCTAACAAACTATGCATCAACCCTGATCAGTAGCTAAGTTTGTTAGCACTAATACTGTCCTAAACATCCTATCTTATCCACCCTTTCAGCTGCCTTTGACAAACCACAATCCTAATTTACTTCTATAAATAAAGTACTGCTTGCTCATGCCTTCAGAAGCAGACACGCAGGCTGCCCGTAGCCCTGCTATGGGCACTGGCCACAGGCCACTGCTCCCACCTTTGTACCAAAACCCCCAGCGAGAGAAGTCAGCTAGAGCAAGAAACTGCTGGAAAAAAATCCATCTGCAAACTGCTCCCCTTCCCAAAGCCGTCGGCTAGCCCCGCGCTCTGCCCTGCTCGCCCCACAGCTGCATGAACATGAGCGCCCGCACAGGGGACAATGTGGGTACAAATGGCCTGTAACTGGGGAAGGAGAGAGAAACAAGCTGTCCCTTTCTGTGCCAGAGGAATTTCTGATCATTAAAATGCCTGTGCAACCCCAGCCCTAAGATACCAGCAGCAAGCACATGGGACATAATGAGAACTAAGAAACCAAACACAGCACCTAAGGTGTACCCCGGCTTTGCACTTGAAGTCCACTTAAAAATAACTTGAAGCCATTCACAGTAGTGCTTTTTATCTTTTTCAAAAAATGTACAGCAATGTGAAGGCAGTGCTGCTGTGTGGAACGTGTCCATGCAGATGCTCCATTGTCTTGTAGAAGGGAAGCCGTGTAACATGTTACAACTGATTGCACATTCATCTAATCCACATGACTACCCTTTCATATGCTGCTCCCCCAGATATATATGCATGTAACAAAGGAAAATGTCCACATTCATCGCACAAGCAAGATTATATTCAAAGTCAGACTTCTTTTTCAGAAAGATTAATTTTAATGAACTTACAAATAAAACCAATGAAGGCCAGACAAATTGAAAAGATTAAAGTGTAAGACCAAGATGGGCTAGAAAAATTGTGCTGTGAATAATTAATCACAAATCAAAAGTCTTATGGAGCCAATTATTTTTCTAGACTTCTTTCCATTGTGAATACCCACTACTGAATGACCTATGCCTTTCTCATTTATGCTTCTCTGAAGCACATTACAGGTACCACTAGCTATATCAAAGATCTCCTAATTCAGGACAAAAATCCTTGTGGTAGTGGCAGGGGGGCGGCGGGGGGTGTGATAGTTGACGATTGATAAATGTTACAATTAACTCCTTTGGAGAGATTTTCAGCCATGAAAAAATCTGTGATTTTTCAAAAACCTACAGAGCACAATAAATATTGGGATATCCCATCAGTTCTCAATGACAGGATGGGCAGAGGCTGAATGAAATAATTTTATCCAAGTAGAACAATGCTGGAATGCTCCTAATTTCAGCAGTACAGAGGGGTATTACGCACTGCCACGCAAGTGCACGGATTTCTAATGCAAACATTCATAACTGTACTCAGGTTCTCAACAGCAAATTGGGAACACTGACCTTTTTGCAATGCTCACTTTTTTTTTTACAACACACATTTGCTTAAGCAATTACTATCTGCTCTCTTCTGTGTACTAAGCGTTTGGACCAGCCTGCTTTTTTACCTCTCCAGTACATCTTCAAAAACAAGGTCTCAGCAGAATCTTCTCTCTTTTAATTGCCTAGTTCGACGCTTTAGTCTTTTCAAAGTGCTCCCTGTGTTCTTTAAATATTTAAGGAGGATACAAACCCCTCCGACTTTTGAAAAGGCCAGACTGTCATCCAAAATTCTTCATTTCAGTTTGAAGCTCCATTGAACTTGGAGCAGAAAGTCCAGGAAACCGTCCTGATCTCTCATGAAGTTGCTCCCCTGCCTCCCTCCTCCACTGACAACACGTCTTCCCTCCCTTCCTTCCCATGCCTCTTACACCTGAGAAGGTCTCTTAAGCAAATGATTCCTCTACAGATTTCTCACTGCTCACATCCCTCCTAAAGACCTACTACTGCCATTTACACTATAAAAAAAAATTTCTTTTCTAGTAGGGGCTTTTTTTGTCCAACATACTGTGTTTATACGTGGTAACTTCCTTAACCGATTGCTTTCTCCAGTGGTGCTTTTCAGCCTGTAAGTTCTCCGAGGAAGTGTCTCTACCGTATGAACAAAGCACACAGCCCCAGCAAAACAATACAGGCTGAATATGGAAACTCAGAAAGATGCATTTATCATTAAGTTGGGTTCTTTCTTCTGTTGTTTTGTTTCATTTCTGACATTAGGGGATCTCGGAGGAGGATTGCTCCTGAAAGGCTTTACAGAGTCAGGGTAAGGATGCGGGTGAGGTTATTTGATGCTGAAAGAGAACAAAGGAATTCAAATTAGAAAGGACAGAGAAAAAAAAGGCATAGAAAAAGACACAAGGACATACAGAAAAGATATATTTGGGAAGGAAATATGAAGGCTGAGCAGGCAGGGAGATGAGAATAGGAAATGCAAATAGTAATCTTAGCAAACCACTGAACGTCAGAAGAAAATGTTCATAATGTAAGAGCCTGTCCAAACACTTCGAAAGGTCAGTACAAATTGGCTCATCATGTTTTAGCTATAGGACAAAGCTCACTTCCTATCTGTACAGGTTATCTGATTACTTTTTCCTGAGCTGGGAACATGCAGGTGAAACCAAATGCTGTTGCACAACATGCAAACAAACCCAACTCACTGCATCGCTAGACCTACATAGAAAAAATCTGCTGCTAAATGCGTGATTAGGAAAGGATGTGTATGAAATATGTTTGCTTAATGTTTAAAATATTGATATAGGATCTACTGTTGTTTTCTTTATTTTTCTGTTATTAAAGTACCTCACTTTTGAGTGATCAATAACTCAGATCCACTCGGTTTGTGAAGAAGCTTACAGCAGTGATGAGTAAGCTTTAGATAAATGCATGAAGTGGAGTTGGTTTGGTCTTACAGTTATAGGGCAAGCAGGGGGGAATCTGATGATTTCCCAGCATGGTAACACCTCTCTCAGCAATTCACAAAGCTACTATTATCGAATGAAAAAACTGTGGACTTCACAGGTTTCTTTGTTTGCTTTCCTGTAACTGCAATTAAAACACACATTGCCTAATACATTTTCCACACTGTGGAAAATTTTCAGTTTTACTTCTAGTATCACTTCTAAAGGTTTATTTCATTGCCAAAGCTGCTTTTTTCCAAGTGTTTACTGAGGAAAAAGAGAACAATTCTTACCTTTCAGCCTCCTACAAGGTTCCTCTGTGAAAACCTTTCACAGCCAGCAAGCCCAGCTTGCACCCACTCCTCATAACAGCAGCTCTCAGGAGGAAACTTGGGAGGGCAGACGTGGGAAACAAGGTAGAAAGGAAAAGGAAAACCGGGAGGAAAAGAGCGGGTTCAGAAAACTGAAGACCTGGCTCCATGCACAGCCAATTGAGACTGTCAACCCAGTGGGAAGCAGGTCCAAGAGGGCACCGCACCACTTCTGGGAGAGCTCCTGGGCACTGGCCGAGTGAGGGAATGCCAGGAGCAAAAGGTGTCCCCGCTGTCCCCCCAGCACATCACCCACCTAGCATCCCTACCAATGTTAGCCTCGACATGCAGCTCTTTGGTAAGTATAAATAGAATGAAGTGCGGGGGCAAAATGAAGGGTAAAGGATGACAAAAGTATAAAAAGGAACATGCTGGATTTACTAAATGATATTTTTAAAAGAATATATTATGTGCTCAACCTGGCAGTCTTTGGCCAAAGGAATTACACACACACACAAACACTACAGAACGAGAGAGATAAAATTCATCATGAGCTGTACAAGTCTTCACAGGTGCTGGGAAGTAATTTTTTTTGCAATGACTGGACCCAGACTTACCTCTCCCCCACCTCTTTTTCAGCCCTCTCCCTTAGCATTTCTTGTGAAACTCTTAAGTCTGGTTAGTACTGCTCATCCCTGCGCACTGAGCGGCATAAACTGTCCAGGAATTGAGACACCCTGTATATCTGCTAGTGCACTGCTGACTATGAATAGGAGAACAAATTGCCAAGAGCTTCTCCTACAATTGCATCATTTAGCATTGACAGTGGCTGAGCAGCTGTTAACACTTTGTCCTGGTTTCGGCAGGGATAGAGTTAATTTCCTTCCTAGTAGCTGGCACAGTGCTGTGTTTTGGATTTAGGGTGAGAACAATGTTGATAACACACCGATGTTTTAGTTGTTGCTAGGTAGTGCTTACACTAGTCAAGGACTTTTCAGCTTCCCATGCTCTATCGACTGAGAAGGCTGCAGGTGCACGAGAAGCCGGGAGGGGGCACAGCCAGGACAGCTGACCCAAACTGGCCAAAGGGACATTCCATACCATGTGACATCATGCTCAGGACATAAACTGGGGGAAAGCTGGGCGGGAGGGCCGCTGCTCGGGGACTGGCTGGGCATCGGTCGGCAGGTGGTGAGCAATTGTACTGTGCATCACTTGCTTTGTGTATCATTATTATTATTATTATTACATTATTATTGTTATTATTATTTTATTTCAATTATTAAACTGTTTTTATCTCAACCCATGAGTTTTTCTCACTTCTACTCTTCCAATTCTCTCCTCCATCCCACCGGGGGAGGGGGTGGCGGGGAGAAGTGAGCGAGCAGCTGTGTGGTGCTCAGTTGCCGACTGAGGTTAAACCACAACACACTTTTATAAGGCTTTGGACCCTATTCCCAAGCCCCATCGTGACAGGCCTGGGGCATGGAGGCTGTCCTCTAAAGACTGACTGCTACACACCGGTTTTCAGCAACCATGTCCTCTGGAGGTGGTGTTCAAAACAAAAACACTTAGAATTAATAACAAAGACAGGTAAAGAAATCCTGAGGGAGAAATCTCTTAGAGTGAAGGTGTTGCTTGAGCTAAACCCAGATGAAACAAATCAGTGAGGGACATGCTTATAGTTAGTTATTGTTGTGATTAATATTGAAGTTAAGTATGATATCGTGGTATTTTGCCTCCTTAGTGTGCTCAGAAACTATAAACTGGAATAGAAGCACATACAACGCCCTGCCTATCCCAGATACACAGAATTTTAAAATATGTAACAATGCTATGTGGTATTTATATGGCAGGATTGGCAAAAAGAATGAGATATTTACCAAAAAAATCCCTTTAATGAAGTGTTTTGATTAAAACAGCCTTTCTCTCATGGGAAAGAAGCTACCAAGATACAAGGCTATTTTTAGAAAATGGATTAAAATGAGAAATATGAAAAGTCATCAGACATAATAAGGGAATCCATTAATCCAATCACAGAGATCCTGTCCTTCAGAGGCATTGCCAGAATAGTAGTACCCCTCCTGAGGATGCACAAGAAACCAGAAGCACAGAGTAGTGACTCAGAAGGCTGACCAAGCCCTATAAGGGGTCTTGGCAACAACATTTTGAATATCTCCAAATACATTTGTCAGCATTACACTTTTTGCCACTCATTAATGGGTGACTTAACTGGAGAAAAAAAATTAAAAAGAAGAGTGCAGACAGGTAATGCTCAGTATTTGAATAATGGATCATTTCCATTAAGCTGTAAAAAGAATGTAAAATTGTATGGTGATCTATTAATCTGATTTAGTGATGGATAACTAAAATAATGAATATGGATTGTATATTTTTAATGGGTGTTACATTTAACGAGCGTGAACATTAGTGAATGAATAGGAAGGCCTATAAAGTTCTGGATCTTACAAATCTAACTAGAGCTCTTTTTAGCACACGTATTATTCGTATCTTGAGATTAAAGTGCACCTATTGGAGCATGTAATTGTTGACAGATAAAGAGATCTTAAGTCATGTAAGCAGTATGTTTCTTCTTGTTTGGTGAATATATTTTAGAGCCCGTGTTGCACTTCATGGAAATATTTTTCCCTCAGCTAAACTGTACTGATCTCTTTCCTGCCATTTACCAGGCTGGCAATGAAAAGAAGAACGAAAAAAACAGGGGTTGCTCAAATGTTAGTACAAGCCAATTAACAGGTATGAAAAGAAAGCTCAGAAGAGGCAATGAAGTTGAGACTGAGTTTCATTAGAAGACAACCAGATGTCAGGCTGTCCATGCTCCAAGTAAACAAGTCCTGGAACAGAGACCCCCCCGCAGCAATCCAGCCACCCTTCCAGCTGCCAAGTTCGCCTACAGCTGTTGATTACTGCATCTCACCCCCTCCACAATCTCCCAAACTGCTCATATCCAAATTCAAGCATGTTATTTTTTATCTATTCACGCACAGTGCAATAAAGATCCTTCCTAGCAGAGCTCCACTAGTTCTCTACGCACTTTTTTAGCAAACACAAAATTCACTTTTTTACCACCTATTAACTGCTTCACTTTGTGGCATCACTCTTTCTAGAAGAGCCTCGACTTGAGCCTGTTCAACACTGTCCTCTTTCCTTTTTTCTCCCTTTTGCAGTCTTATGTAGCTGCTGCAGTAGCGTCAGCGGGTGAAATATGTCGTCCTCCTCCTCAAAACACCAATGATCCCTTTTGAAGCTGTATCAAATAAATAACATGTTTTCTAGACAGCTTGATGGCAATAAATTGCTAAGAACTTCCTACATTTACTTCCACTTCTTACTATTTCACTTCAGATATCTATCCCTCACCAGTCCTTTACTCTCTGTTATTCTCACTACTTTTTTGGTATCATGATGGTTGCACACTACAAGATGGAGACATGAAAGCAATGATATGAAGTTATGCAATGGAAAATACTCTTTAAAAGAGAGCGAGGAAGAGATCTTTAGGCAAAAGGTGGAAAAATATTCCCTCTTTGCAGACAGAGCACGCCAGAAACAAGGCACGACAGGAGCCTCTTGTGGAGCCAGAGATTGAAATCCGGATTTCTTGGCTTTCAGTAACAGGATCTCATCACTCGACCTCCTTGCACAGCACCTTTACATTGCAGCTGACATGTTTGGGGCTACTTCTCTGGTTTGCTACTACAGAGCTTTTTAGCCCAACCTTCCTCTCAACTTTTCCCATGTATTTTGATCTTAAGTCACTTTTTTTACCATCAGCTACTTCAGACTGCCTAAAAGAAGTTAGTTACAAAAAGCCATAAGACTTGACTAAATACCATGACAGCTCCAACTTTGCTTAGTTCCCCAATTTTGCTAATTCAGCCACAGAGCCCACTATGCAATGATAACTACGATGCAGTTCTTTGTTTCACGTATCAGTGAATACTCTTTTCAAGAAGGTGATTTTCATTTTCTTTAGCACAACTGAGGTTTGTTTCTTTTTCGTTTTCCCACCCTAGGAAGAACAGCCTGCCCTGAACCTCACTGGTAATCAATTAAAATCTGGAAGCTTGCCAGCCTCTGTGGTACTGTGAATTCACTTCCCAAGTAGACATGTAATTCTTGGAGCTGAAGTCAAGACAATAAAATGTGTAAAACTTGACTATAATATGACTCCTCAATAAACGACAAAGCCCCTTTCATATAAAATAATGGGAGCAAACCAGTCGATAATGAGAAAGTGCAGGCACTAATTATTTTATTACAAATCTGGAAATTATGCGTAATTTTGTTTTGGGAAATTAAATGTTCTACTGATAGAATAATCATTTTGTCAGGCCTGACGTCATTAGGACTCCAGTTGTCTTTAATATCTCTCAGTAACATACTTATTCTCACCATTAAAGCTGAGCGATATTCCAAATGTCTGGACTTCAAAAGCTCGTACTCAGTTTGCAACTATCAGTTTGATACTCTCCAGATACTGCAGAAAAGGGGAAAAAACACAGTGGATGAGGGGAAAGGACATTGTAAAAGCAATGTTTTAAAGGTAGCATAGTCCAGCAAACGCAATTAGCGAATCTTTGCCACGTATATTGAATGAAATGCAGAAAAACAGCAATAGACTTGTTAGAGGGTTCACAGGAAGGTCATGGCCACGTAAATCGGTGCCCCAGACCAGCCACGTTTCACTGGAAGGCTAACCGACTCCCAGCAACTTACCCCTGTGGATTGGACGTGGATTTGGGAAAGCTTCAGGTTTCGGGCTGGGAACCGAAAAAAAAAAGGGGAGGGAGCAGGACCCACCAGCCAAATTGTATTACATTTCCCACTGCACAGGCAGCTCAGGCCTTGGAAGAAGGTAATCCTAACAAATCCACATTATAAAACTTTTTTCACCTAATTCATACAATCGTTTTATTGTTTGTGTATGTGTACCTATCCCTTGCAAAGGTTTAAACTGTGGTGTGCCTTACATATATTGGAAGATTAACAAAGCTGCTACAGGATGCGGCTTGTTAGAACCAAAGGGAACAAATTTGTTCCAATGTCCTAAACTATTTTAACATAAATTATTCCACCTGAAATCCTATATGGTGTTCTATGCCATATAGTCATGATTACGACATTATAGTTAAAGGTCAGTCAAGCTTTCTTTTATAGCCTTTGATAAGTGGAGGATTTATTTTCTCTAACTCTTTATATGCCAAAATTCAGCACTGTATGATTTGAGTCCCACACTAAACGCAAGTTTGTTTCTGAAATGTGGTGTTGATCCATTAAGGAGCAAAAGAAAACTTAAGATCTGAAAAAACCCTCACATACGTAGATGGCAGTGCACAAGAGTAAAAATATTAAAAATAGTCCTTTATGAAATGCTCAGTAATTTTTTTTAACTTAATTCAAAAATAGCTAATAAGAAATTAATATTCATTCACCAGTGTCTGCATACTAATTAAGAAACACTTCCAATTTAACCAGTGTATTAATTTAGGCCAAGGTTCAGCAAAACATTGAAGTACAAGTTTAAAACCATTTCTAGCTGCAGATTTAGTCTGCTTTATGCTTAATCCAAATAGATAAATCCATTTATTACAGAGCTGAAGGGACTTTGGGGAGGGGGGGTATAAGATTAATTAGAGAGCGATAGCAGTACTCCCTCAAAAAGAATGACTTAAAAGACTGAGAGATTATTTTATGAAGATAAAATTAGAGGAAACATGATAAGCGTGCTGTATAACAAAAGCACAGGCTACGGAGGGCTGATCTGACACTTTTTTTAATGCAGCACCATGACAAAGGTATACTGAATGAAACAAAGAATGTATCAAATCAAACCTGATCAAGCAAAACAATCTTTCTCAAGCAACGAATCCATGGATTTCCCTGTCACATAGTAAAGAAATCAAGCAGAGAAAGACTAAGAATGATATTTAGGTCATGGCATGATATTTAGAGAAATAACAATTTCTAGAGTTGCTGGCAAGTGTTCCAGCACATTTTGGAAACCTTATCGAACCCAATTCTTCAGGGTTCCTCAACCCTTTAGATACCATTCTTCCTCAACCAATTTAGATACCAAAGAAACCTCTAACAAGTTCTGCACTTCTTCTTAAGCATTTGGTACTCAGATGTTATACATTGGACTAGCTGGATCATTAGTCATCTAGTAATCATGAGCTGCCTGAAGATCAACATACAGATTTTCTTTTATCAGCAAGAAAAAGTAATTTGGTTACTTGAAAGTAACTGCACTGTTGCAAAATTCCCCCTTTCTCCTTTTCTCTTTCTCTTCTTATGCCCATCCGCACTCTTGTATCTGTTGCTCTTAAATACTTGACTTTTTTCCCAAGGTATACCACTAAATGGGAAATTTTTTTGTTGTTCATGTTTTGTTCTTTTGGCTAAGGAAGAATAGCTGCTATTCAGACACAGGCCACAAACATAAACCAGTCTCCAAATGAGATGCTTACAAAGATCAGTGGTCACTACATCAGGTATGTTCAACTGCACATTTGGATTTTGTTGTGACAACAGCATACCTTACAACCAGCATTAATTATTTCTCCTGAAGTAGATCTGACAGCTTTACTCGTAAGATATTCAATCTGTAACATGTTTCATGTAGCACTGCAGAATGAATACTGATTTTGAAAATCTGAATATCAACAACTCACTTCTCGTAACCTCAAGTCAGCACAGAACCAGTTATAGTGCATTTCAGAGTTTCTTTTCAGTGAGATGCCTAACCCCGCAGAAAGAGACCAAAGCCACCACTGAGTATATTTTTATTTTTATATTTATTTTATATTTATTTTTTAAACTCAGTATTTTTCCTTGTACAAAGCATCACAGTGGTGTGAAGTAATAGCACTGTATGATTTGAGTCCCACACTAAAGGCAAGTTTGTTTCTGAAATGTGGTGTTGATCCATTAAGGAGCAAAATCACTAACAGCAGAAACAAGTTTAGTGTTAGCACAGGTCTGAGGACCTGACAAGCAGAGCACCCTTCTAGGCTATGTTCTCCGTGGTGGCTATAAAATAGTCTTTGTTTCCTGCTGTATCACTACAGCAATGTAATGCAATGAACTTGTGCAAGGTCTATACAGCATGAGGTACCTTTCTTTCAACAGTAAAGGCAGAAGATGGCA
>NW_008825167.1:9719530-9729044 GCF_000699105.1 Pygoscelis adeliae
TTGTCTTCCAAAAGGCAAAAGCCATCATTATTATTTCAATACAGTACAGACCATAGCTGGAAGTGCAATCATCTCTCTTTGCTGAGTAGAAATGGAAAATAAAATGTCCTGTGCTAGATGAAGAACAAAAACTTCATTCAGACACATAATCTCTTCATGATAGTTATTTCATTTTTAATATGGCATTGCTTTTTTGTGATAGGAAGCTTAATTTTTAAGTTGTTGTATTTCTTGAGTAACTGATAAAAACAAAGCTATACACTTGATTTATAGCACAATATTATTAAAATCATAACACTCATTTGAACTTTCACATTTTTGTAGCTCTAAATACAGAAAACTTCTCACATACAGAAAAAAATGCTACAGTAGCATAATTTTGGTTATGCAAACAAAGTATTTTTATATTCAAGGACTAAGCTTGACTCAATTAAAAGTGTCTATACTCATATGGCTGATATCTGTTCAAATATACTTTATTCTACACAGGCTAATGATTTGAATCTCCTCAGAGATGCAAAAATTGCATTGTTCTATATTTCCATATCACTTGTGTCAGCCCTAGTTGATAGTGCTTGATATCATTGCAGCTCAACAGTTAAATACTAATCTACAATTCAAATGCTCACAAAAGCACTGCACGTACTTTTATTTTTTGTAATACCGTAGTGAAAAAACAAAATGGAAGATAACCATTCTTATATAGCCCTATTAGCAAATTTTACTTCTAATCTTTCAAAAAGAACTTAAAAAAAAAGATATGAGAAAGAGTCTGAGAAAATTAGTACATAATTCCATAAGCACTCACTCATAAAACCTACTCGTCTGTCCTATTCCCTCTGTTCATATAAAAGAATTCCCATGCAGTGAAAAACATTTGCCTGTGTTAGAAGATTTATTTCACTTCTCAGAGATCAGGACCCATAGGTTGTATTTTCACTCTGCCACTGGCTTGTTCTGTAACCTAGGGCAAATGACTCAATGTCTCTGACTTCTTTTATATGGAAACTGGGGGTGTGAATACTTCCTTTAAGAGGGCAATTGCAAGGATTATTAATGCTTTGTGAAATGCTATAAGCTATTCCAATTAAAAACATTGAATAAACACTATCCAGAGGATAGCGCTATAGTATAACAATTGCACACTAGTATTATAAATGGAAATTATTATTATTTTGAGAACTAACAAGCATAATATCATGAAGATTTAAATTACATCTTTAGAAGAGCTTTGTGAATAGCTTTATTTAAGAAACTAGGCAACTATCGTTTATGATCCCTTGGCTTCCTGGGTTGCTTTAAGACTAAATTGTCTTAAACAGTCAATAATTGACTGTTCTCAAAACAAGCTCAAATCACAGAATCAAAGCGAACAATGTCCCAGCCCCCTGCCAATGCCAACCAAAATCAAAGCTCTGTATTAGGAAAACACATACTGGGCCAATGCAAAGCATGCTTTTGTTTTGATCTTCTTTTGGACATTTTTTGGTATCAATTTTGTCCATTAGGTAATTTACTAAGGAGATCAGAAGGGGGTTGCCCTCAGTGAACTGTAAAAACCCACCACGTTTTGAAAATTTTGTAAAGCTCAAGAAAAAACTCTAGGAAACCTGTCATCGTACAGTCACAGTCTTCAGACCTAATGTCTTCCTATCCTACAGAGGTTATTCAAACCTCCCTGGTTTAGGGTCCACAGGAACAGAGATGTTTCAGAGCCCACCTTCTCCTCGGTCCTTCAAGGACCACCCTTGCATTAACGGGGCCCTGCTGTCATGGGACTGCTCAGAAAAACATTTCTAAGGAGAAGTGCGCCTAGGTCCTGAGCAGAAGGCATGGTTGGAAAACGGCTGACACACCAGACAGACAGGACACCATCCAGAGGGACCTGGACAAGCTCGAGAAGGGGGCCCGTGCGAACCTAATGAGGTTTAACAAGGCCAAGTACAAGGTCCTGCACCTGGGTCGGGGCAACCCCCGCCATCAATACAGGCTGGGGGATGAAGGGATTGAGAGCAGCCCTGCCGAGAAGGACTTGGGGGTACTGGTGGATGAAAAGCTGGACATGAGCCAGCAATGTGCGCTTGCAGCCTAGAAGGCCAATCGTATCCTGGGCTGCACCAAAAGAAGCGTGGCCAGCAGGTCGAGGGAGGGGATTCTGCCCCTCTACTCTGCTCTGGTGAGACCCCACCTGCAGTACTGCGTCCAGCTCTGGAGCCCTCAGCATAGGAAAGACACGGACCTGTTGGAGTGGGTCCAGAAGAGGGCCACAAAAGTGATCAGGGGGATGGACCACCTCTCCTATGAAGAAAGGCTGAGAGAGTTGGGGTTGTTCAGCCTCGAGAAGAGAAAGCTTCGGGGAGACCTTATTGCAGCCTATCAGTACTTAAAGGGGGCTTATAAAAAAGATGGCGGCAGACTTTTTAGCAGGGCCTGTTGTGACAGGACAAGGGGGAATGGCTTGAAACTAAAGGGGGGTAGATTGAGACTAGATATAAGGAAGACATTTTTTACGCTGAGGGTGGTGAAACACTGGCACAGGTTGCCCAGAGAGATGGTGGATGCCCCATCCCTGGAAACATTCAAGATCAGGTTGGACGGGGCTTAGTTGAAGATGTCCCTGCCCACGGTAGGGGGGGTGGACTAGATGACCTTTCAACCAACTAGATGTCCCTTCCAACCCAAACTATTCTATGATTCTATTCTATGATTCTATGATAACTGGACACACAGTGGGTAGTGTTTTGATAACTGATGTCCAGTTATCAAAATACCTGAGTACAGGTAGTTTCCCTGTACTCAGGCAAACAGCCAAGCAAAGGTCTTAATTCCTCCCCCCCCAGTCTGAGAAAAACTCCCTCTAGATGCACAACAAACCACAGACCGAGGAGTAAGTACATCACTAAACAGGCAAGGTTTGTGGCTCATGGAGAATGATACTCAAGCATGTGTACTTGAGCCAAATTTAACTAGGAACATTGACATATGAGGGTAAAAAGAGCTGTATTAGTCAACACAAAAATGAATATTTTCTCACTCCTGAGCCTAATCAAAACACCCCACTATCTTCCAAGGAAAAGATTTTTCAACCCCAAATTTTAGCTTTCTCTCCTTTTTTATTTAGACTTTTCAATTTTTTCTAATTCTGTATAATGACAGCTGGGACAATTGTTTTATTTAGTTTTCTCATGTCTCTGCATAATGACTAAACCATTTTGGCTTGAGTTTAAAAACAAAAACAGACAGACAGCCCTCCCCCCGCCCCCCAAACCAACAAAACTCTCACTCTTGGGCAGAGACCAAGCACGGACAATTACAGCCTTTGTAAAGTGAGTCTTGGAAAGGAGGAACTGGAATATAAATGCTTTGCAACCATTACTAGAACTTTCTTATCTGCTCTCTGAAAAACTATTTTACATCTTCCATCAAGGGTAGTAGGTAGTGCAGTCGCACTAAAATATTATCTTCTCTTGCAGTAATGTATGGAAAGTGAAGATCTTCTGAAGGTGCTTTAATCAATACATTGCACAACTCAAAAGCCAATAAAATAACTGCAAATAACTGATCTAGAAGCCATTTCAAACTATCTCTGCCTGTAATGAATCCTAACAAGTGATACAGGCCCATGACAAATCAATTCATAAGCACTAGAAACATAACCCATATAGTGCTGGTGAGATGTCACTAGAGCCCTTGCAGGTGATGGAACATATTTCACCTCTGGAGACCTTTATTATCCATCTGTACTGATACACAACAGTCACTATGGGTTCCAGAGCCTGACCTCAACTGTGTACAGCAGAAGTGACGAATGGTCATACTTAAACAGGACACGCTGGTTTCATTCTCTTCATTGCAGAGCTTCAGCGAAATCTAGTGTGCAATACTGGAATAAAAACAGTCAGCAATTTGATAATTCACAGTCTAATCCGTTCTTTAGTATCTGGATTAAATTCTGCTTTGACCTATCACTACCGTCTGATGTCCAGTTATCAAAATCACATGTCAAATTTTGCCTAAAAGCCATGCATACAGGAAGACATGTAATTCATGAAACTACGTGTAATTCACCAACCTTTTAAACTACTTTAGAAGTCTCCTCTAATCTATCATGTCTATAGAAGCTTTTTGCCTTGTCTTTTCTCATCAAGGACAGGGAATGAAGAGAATAATTTGTGTTTTTTCATATTATTGATGAGGACACTCCGCTGCCTTGACTTCAAATCCAGACAAGGAAACATTTGTCCACACTGGAAAAAAACACCCTTAAAACTTAGTTTGATCAGTTGGAAAGACTCAAAAATTAATAGAAATTATGAAAACAAACAGTTATAGCAGTTCCCTACTGCGGCTTAGTCACTACAGCAGCTGCAGTCGCTCCCTGTCACAGTGTGTGTGTTTTTAAGGTTTTAGTTCTTAGCAGACACGAACATCTGTATGTCCTGTTGGTGAGAGTTCAGGCCACTCCCACCTAAATGAATTAGGCATTCTGCTCTTTAAAGATTATGTCTACAACATAAAACCTGCCAGATCCATTTAATACTATGTGCATTATGAGAATGATTAAATGCATCAAAAATAAGTTTCACCAATCAATAGCTTCTTGTTTTTTCCCCAAACATCTTCAGCACTTTTCTGTCCAAGTTTGAGCTATTTACTCTACAGCTCCCTAAGCTGCATGTCCTGTTGGATGATGGCTTATCCATCTACATCACCAGAGATTACAGTAGCCAGTATAAAAACCATAATCTAATTCAACAATCACCATTAAATTCTGCAGCAAGCCATGCTTTTTCCAGATAATGAGATCGAATGTTACTTTGATGTAACTTACAGCCTAAATTACTACAGATTTGTAAAGCATTTATGAAGTTTTCACTGCAGAGCTCTCAACCTGCCAAGACCAAAATCAGGAGCAAAGATGAAAAAAAGACATGTAGTTTAGCACATGTGCAAGTCAATCTAAAACAGCTCTTCATTTCTTAGCAAAACAGTATTTGCACTACTTTGAATATACAAAGCAACTTTAAAAATGAGGTATCCAGTAAATATTTTCTTTTCCTATTGAATCTGACGCAGAGGAGAACTACTAAAACCTGTGTTTTGTCCTGGTGCATACAAAATTCTTTGATTATCTAATGAGGGATTAAAACTTTGTGCACTTGGCATTAAACAGACACTAGTAAGGAGGTCAGATGAACCAATGGAGTTAGGGAGATGAAGCAAAAATGTAGAAGACGAGACAGTATTGCAGGAGGGAAGGAAAAGGAAAAGAGGTGCCATCAAACAATCATGACATTGTTATAACAAATTGCTGTTAAAGTACATCAGTTCATTACTATCTACACTTCTGGCCCCGTGAATCAGTAAGCACAGTATAGTAGGAGACATTATAAGTTAATGCACCAGCTTTTTCAATCTGAAGGTCAACAAAATGTTTCTCAGTTTTATTCATGGAGAACTTGAAAACAGAGGCTGTTCAGTTCAGTATAGTTCAGTCCTGAGCTGGCACAGAGAAACTGGCACAGCAGCAGCTTTACACTATTCCTGACAATTACATTGTTTGCTGCATTTAAACCCTGTGTTATCATTTAAGGAATGTAGTGTCATTTTAAAAAAATAGGATAGGACAGGACAGGATTGGATAGAATGCATCATTTAGAATAATGCAAGGAGAAACAACACAATTTTGAATCATTGTCTCATTTACCACAACAGTACATTTATTGTTAGTATAGTTGTTTTTCGTTAGTTTACACCATGACAGAGGATAAATATCCGTTTAAAAATAGCCAGACAAGCGAGTGATCTTTCTTTCTGATGTAATGTTCCATATTTTCCCAGCCTTCTAGAAAATGTCATGGTTTAACCCCAGCCAGCAACTGAGCACCACACAGCCGCTCGCTCACTCCCCCCCGCTGGTGGGATGGGGGAGAGAATTGGAAGGGTAGAAGTGAGAAAAACTCGTGGGTTGAGATAAAGACAGTTTAATAAGTGAAGCAGAAGCCGCGCATACAAGCAAAGCAAAAGCAGGAATTCATTCACTCCTTCCCATGGGCAGGCAGGTGTTCAGCCATCTCCAGGAAAGCAGGGCTCCATCACGCTTAATGGTTACTTGGGAAGACAAACGCCATCACTCCAAACGTTTCCCCCCTTCCTTCTTCTTCCCCCAGCTTTATATGCTGAGCGTGACGTCATACGGTGCGGAATATCCCTTTGGTCAGTTGGGGTCAGCTGTCCCGGCTGTGTCCCCTCGCAAATTCTTGTGCACCCCCAGCCTACTCGCTGGTGGGTGAGGTGAGAAGCAGAAATGGCCTTGACTCTGTGTAAGCACTGCTCAGCAGTAATGAAAACATCCCTGTATTATCAACACTGTTTTCAGCAGAAATCCAAAACACAGCCCCATATTAGCTACTGTGAAGAAAATTAACTCTATCCCAGCCAAAACCAGCATACCATCATAAAAAAGAATCACCCCGTGAAGCAGGAGGTAGAAGCAGCAGCGGCTGTAAGGAGATAACAACCTTTCTATATTTCAGATCATAGAGAATGGATTCCTACAGGAACCTTTCAGCACGATAGAGGTTTTTCTTCTTATTACATTTCAGTAGTTAATTTTAGAAGCATTTGCTCAACATCGCCCACATGCAAGTAGCCACTTATGCCAGTTAATGGGAATAATTTTCTTTGTGCGTCGCAAACACACACCCATTTTAGTGTGTGCTTTAGACCAGAAGAAAACATGATGAGAACCAGACTCTTGCACCGTACTTCAGCTTGGAAATAAATGCAATAAATCACTATTTCGCTGACATGTTACAAGGCAAAAATATAGCTTGGCTCTTTCAACAGTTTCTAGAAGAGCTGGAATCAGCACACTGACTTTGGCATGCCAGGTTGGGTAAGCAGGCAAATATGGACAGTGCAAGCTGGTGGAACCAAAGGGCTTTTTACATTTTAAGAATGAGAGCAAAGAAAAGGGGTTTAACACCTCATAACAAAATTTAGAGCATATTTAACCATCATTCCACGGGAGCCAAGTTCTTTGCAAGTACAGATATGACATAAAGAACTTCTACTTACTTCTACTAAAAAAAAAAATCCACAATGAAGTGTCGTTTAAGGAAAAAGCTCAGTGTATTTCAGACATATATTTCTGAAATGCCAGACAGAGCTGTGTACTGAATTTTCACCACTAGGTAAATTTAAGCTGGCTCCCAAGCAATATCCCATGACCTCACTGTACTATAAGCTTTATTCACTGTCCAGTTCATGAATAAAATATGATATAGTGTGGACCTAGTAGTGCAGTACCTTTAAACATTAAAAAACTTTAAACTCATCTCTATAGAAAAATAGTACTACCTCTGCTTCCACCAAGTGGATAAACAGTCTTGTCCAAAATCAAAGCGAATCATTGACAGAGTGGGGAATGAAGTACTTGGGACACACACTGCACAAGCCAAACCTTTGTCTTTAAAGAAAAGATAAATCCTCTTGAAAAATGTGATTTGCAAGATGAGGTTTCACAGAGGTAGTATAGCAAAATTTGTATGCATAAAAGAGGGTTGATAACAAAGTAGGTTATAGAAAAAGGTAGACAGCTTTCCAAAAGCTGTGCTCATAGCAGAGGCAGCAGATTCCTATCCCTGTGAGTGATCCTGGAAGTGCACAGGACAGACTCCGACCTTACTGGTTCTTTTGCAGGTCTTCTTCCTCTGTATTGCATCAGCAAAGGAGGATTCACAAATGGCTGTGATGGCTGCAGTAATCCTGATGCAACCTCTGGTTCAGCAAGTCTAAAACGTTGATTGTTGGCAGAGGCAGGAGGCGTCTCTGTATGATCTATGTTTTCATACTGTTTCCTAAGCATCCGCTGTCAGTCATTGTTAGTGAGAGGACACTGGGCTTCAAAAACCCTTGTGCTGAACATTTTCCAGTTTTTACAAGGATTTAGGTTTCTTAAATCACTTACCATTGTGTTGCCTTAGTTTGGTAAAAATGAACTTCCTATGCAATTGGGCATGATGCAAAGATATAATCCTCTTGCACGCTGTTGGCATAGAAGTGCACCCATCTCAATTTCTGCTGTATAAGCCCATTTAGGTGTCAAGACCATTTAGGGATAGTATCAGGAGGATAACAATTCTGTTATAAGGAACAAGAGTATGATCCTGAAAAACTGCTGAGGAGAACTTAAGACACCTTTTCATATCAAAATTGACAGGGCTGTAATCACATCTGCAGTTATTCAATATTACCTTCTGCAAGAGGAACACTAGATATATAGCTAACTGACTCTGAGAAAGACACACCTGATTATGAAATTTCTTTTTCCTGGGAAAATGTTATCTTGAGATGTAACAGCGATTGCTGGAGCATGGAAAGTCTCTGCTCCATGGATATCATTATCTGCATCAAGACTGCGTCATATAAAAAGTCTTAACTGTTGGGAGATGCAAATGTTATGATGCTAAGTGCTATGCGTTTGTACGAAGACACTAAATAACAGGTCAATACCTGCATCTAAAAACAACTGTTCAAGATTGTCATCTGACGCCTGTTCAACTTAACACCTGGCTGAATTTTCTAACTGATGGTATTAACACGCTGCCTTCCTGCAGAACATGCAGCACAGCAGAGCCGACAGCCGTACATGGGTACCACTGAAACAAAACCATTTGTGCAAATCTATGAGATGTAACAGCATCTGTTTATAACCTGGATGATCCTATGCTCTCACATGCCCAGCTCCACTCATAGGCAATATCATCCTGGAATTCAGTGCCACCATCCTCCCATCTTCATCATGCTCTGCTTGCTTCAACAGCTGCTACCAAAGGCTGCTACTTCTGAGCTATGCAAAACACAGTTTTTGTTTAATTATTATTTTTTTGTGAAAGGCTACACTGAGCAGCAGCCTACTTGTCCTGGTTTCAGCTGGGATAGAGTTAATTTTCTTCCTACTGGCTGGTATAGTGCTGTGTTTTGGATTTAGTATGAGAATAACGTTGATAACGCACCGATGTTTTAGTTGTTGCTTACACTAGCCAAGGACTTTTCAGCTTCCCATGCTCTACCGACTGAGAAGGCTGGAGGTGCACAAGAAGCTGGGAGGGGGCACAGCCAGGACAGCTGACCCAAACTGGCCAAAGGGATATTCCATGCCATGTGATGTCATGCTCAGTACATAAACTGGGGGATATGCACGTGCATGCTACACCACAGCATTCCATCTTCCACTCCCAGGGATGCATTCAGCCACCGACACCCAACTATTTCAACATTTGTGCTCCAGCTTCGTAGAAAACGATTTCACAGACTGTGAGTTATCTTACCATTGTCTCCTAGACTGATCTGTTAAAGATATGCACGGTCAGTCTGCTTTGTTAGAGTAGCCACTGTATTCATAACTGTAAGTGATGGAAAGGAAAGCAACTCTGCAAGCTTCAATATGGTAGCTTTGTGGGCCACCATGTTCCCACTATGCGTGGGCCTCCTTCAGTCCTCGCTGCTC
>NW_008825167.1:9729084-9744458 GCF_000699105.1 Pygoscelis adeliae
AGTTAAATGAGCAGAACATTTGGACAATGGGTGGTGTTAAATTCTGTGAAATACAAAACATCGTGTCTTGGCTGTACATTAAAACCCAGAGTTTTCCATTAAATGCTTGGCTTACTTCAATACAAGTTTGGTTAGACTTAATCCAGTAAAAGGGAATTATTCACCAGCACTCACGTGCAGGTTGTGGAATACACTGGAGGGTATTTTTAGTCCTCGTATAGTCCATTTACCATAACTAGGACACTTACTGAAAGAATAATGCTGATCCCTTCATCGACTGAATCAACACCAACTAATTTTGTCACCTAAAGTATTCCAACACCATATAACCAGACCTCAATGAAATAAAAATATATGGGAACTACCATTTAGGGCCCATGTTTGCACATATGTGTGTGCACTTCAGAATTCTGCCCAGAACTCAGATACACAAATTTCTGCTTAATCTGTGTCCAATTTACATTTTAATACAGAGAATGTGCATGCATTCACTAGATCTTTCATATCTTTCCAACCCACAAACCTGAGATCAAAAAAATTAATGGATGACCCTCAACTCAATAGGAGGCTGGCATGTAAGTTGTTGGCATGGCATTAATAGAAAAATGGGCAAGTTTGCTCAAAGTGAACTCATTTTTACCTAGTTACATTTTTTTCAAAACTAGCTGTGTATAGCACGTTGACTATTTTTTTCCATTACAAGCAGGATTTATATGAAGGGGAGGAGGCGGAGAAAAGAGCAGAGAAAAACAGAAGCAGATCACAGGTCATCGTTAGAACAGGTTTTATTCCCAGATTTGAGCAAAAGTAAGTATCAGCACCGATTTTAAAAGATTAGTTGAAGCAGAGGGAGGCCTCAGAAGGCAGTCATTTTCCAGATACATACCTCCTATTTGTAAGATATAAAAGGACAAAGCCCAACTTTTGTCTTTCTATTTTCACCTTTACCTTTATTTCCTTTTTAAGCAAAAGCTCTGTGACAATTCTGAAACCTCAGAAATATTTACTCATAATAAAAATCTATATCTATATCCATATATGGATATAGATAATGATAATGTGCAAGGGTATGATACTATCTTCGTCCTTTAGGGTCTGAATTCCAAGAACACGAATTTCTTTTTATTAATGGAATACGGAGGAAGAAGGGAAGGCAGTATTAGAAAACTAATAGGAAAGAAAATGTGTCAGCTTTAAGCAGTAAACTTATTTACATAAACATATGTAAATAATGCTATACAATAATACCCAAATAAGGCAAAAAATGCTGAGCTATGGAGGACATACTTTTGACAAGGATTTGCTTAGGGCAAAAGTCTACATGTAGAAAACCATTTCCCTTTTCCACCATAACTACTGCCTTACACAGGGCTTTCAAAAAAAGGAAGCTTTCTGACTGCCTAACACTCCCTCTTTTCCTTATCTCATTAGTACAAAGCCAGGTAAAGTTCCCACAGATGACGTATTTTGGATGGTGTATTTGGACAATGGTTTCTGCACCAGGTGTTAAAGGTGCAGCAGCTCACTTCTGAGCTGCAAACGCTCTGAACTTGGGGCAGGGGCTCCCGTCTGCACCATCTGTAAAGCAGGAATCTCAGACAAATAAACTGAAGTAATAAACTCCAACAAGACTAAATCTTTAAACAAAAAAGCCAGATTTTTCCAGGAAATCACAGATAGGCGGGAGCCTGACCTACACACTAGGAAACCACAATGTTTTAGGAGAAAGCTTCCCACTAAGTCTGTGTGCCTGAGCATCCCTTGCATTAGCACACCCTGCAACCCTGCTCCCTCCCTCCTACAGCTGCTTTCCCAGGGGGGACCTGCAAAAGGCGTTTTCTTCTGCTTGCTCAGTCTCCACATGCAGGTGAAGTGAGTCACAACAGATTTTACTGGTTTCACCAGCAGAAGATTTAGAAAGGCGGTAAGAGTAACCGGCAGCTTGCCCAGAATTAGTTTGGGATTGTGACTGCCCTGCCCCGCGTGGTGAACTCATGGTTCTCGGTGCAGGGTTTCTGTTACGCCCTGGCACCACGCACCAGCTGTGGGTACCACAGAGGATCTGTGGTGCCTACAGAGCCCATCTGCAGCCTCATGCTATACAGCCTCCCAGAGGCTCTCATATCCCCCGGAGTACTTTCACCTGACTCCCCGACTCTCTTGCATCATACCAACTCTCCAAGGTTAACCTGAACATCCCTTCAAATTTTCCAGTTAAAATAATCAGTAATTACTAATGCATTCCAAACATTAAATATCATTTCCTATCTTAAATATTCATATCAGTCAGGTTTTTAATTGTAAAAAATGAATGCTATTTTAAAGGCCCTAAGTCTGCAGGATGTAACTTTAAAGAATGTAAAAATTTCACAGACTGACTAGTTTTCTCCTGTCTATGAATGATATTTTATATTGCCCTCAATTCCTGCAATAAAGTGTGATGTATCTGACAATCTTAACTTTTTATAGCACGATCGATTTTATCATATAATAAGTTGTCAATGCCACAGTGACACATCTTACTGCAGACAGAACTTAAGTCAAATTAGAGTTGGATATTCAAGTTTTAGTTTCAGCTTCTTGATGTCTGTGTATGTTCTTTTTCACCCCTACTGAACAGAAGTCATGAGTGTGCGACTTGCTTATTTAACAGTATCATGAGTGTGCAGAAGTGAGAAAAACCTACAGAAAAGAAGAAAAAAACCACAAGCAAACACATTAGGAAATAAACAGAAAAGGAGAAAAGAAGTCTCAAGCTGTTCTTCTTGCAGAACAAACAAACCACCCTGGCCTTCACAGGCAGGAGATATAAATATCTTGAGCTAGAACATTCAGACTTGGGGAGCTTATAAGAGCCTTGAACCAGAACTATTCAGTTTGCAGCAATCTGAGCTAAGTCATCCTAAACTGAACTTGTAACTTCTGTGACACCATATACTTACTTGACAATATATAGCTCATGGTACACAGAAGCATAATGAGACAAACTCCTTGAAGAGATCACAGTCTCTCTTTGTTAAATCTAATCCTATTTCATTCTTGTAATATAGCTATAAAACATAGTGATGCTTCTTTTAGAAAATCCAAGACAGTTTGGTAGAAATATAATCTTTCTTTAATTTCAAAAATATTTCCCTCTTTTTTTAAATTGTTAGTCAAAGCAGCACAACATCGCTCTTCCCAGTTTTCCAATAGCCAGGCATATCCGAAGCAGCCAGGAGGACCATGAAGACATTTTTGGATGGAAAGCAGCTGTACTGAATGAGCTTCTTCGGATATAGCCCTGTGCTATTCATAAAGGAGAGGAGGAATCAAAGATTTTTAGGAAGAAAATGTCCCATACCCCCCTCAAAGATATATCTTTTCTATCTGATCTATAAAGTACATCTGCTAAAGATGCCAAAGCGAGATAATAATAAGCCTGTTTAGGGCTAGAAGTGAATTGCAGCACAAGTTAGCGAGCATCCATTGCTGCCCACCACAGCCCTGCACATGGGGAATAACCTCGCTGCATGCAAGCACCACGTACTGGGGAAAACGCCTCAGTTCAAAGATAAGAGTCTAGCATTTACTGCAGTGTAGGGGAAAATCTAGCACACTGAAAAATAAAAATTTAAAGTAAACTATATATTAAATGATCGGGTCTGCACTGACTCCCATATTTAATTTTACACTACATTTGATTAACTTGGATGGCTTTCAAGATTTAAATGCCAACACGGAGAAAGTTTTGCACTGAAAATGCACAAGGACATTATAAATCCTGTCAGGAAAGGCTATAGGGAAAGCAGAAAATTTGACAGATGGAGAGGAAATACTAGGTTTAGACACCTGAGGAGGCCATCTGAGTCTGGAAATCAAGCATATTATTTAGTTAATTATTCCACTGCCTGATCTAGGCAACAAAATAATTAATTAAACTTGAAAGAGCTGCTGGTATTCACACTGGTATAATTTGACTTTTTCCAAGTTTGGCATCCCAGTGAAATAAATGTTTACACCTCTTAAAAACTATTCTTACAGTCAGGCTTTAAAATCAGACAAGCAAAGAGTTGTCGGTTTACACTTCTAACAACTGGAAGAAATTACTGAAGAAAGAGGAGCTTGCTTGATTGGTTTTGGGGGTTTTTTGTTGTTTTGGTTTGGGGTTTTTTTGTTCGTTATTGGTGGTGGTGGTTTGGTTGTTTTTTTTAAATAAAAGCTTAGCTACAGGACCAGATTTAACCCAAGGAATCAACTGCAGCATATTATGTGTTGCACAAAGAGTTGTAGAAAGTGACTGAATTATCCATGCATGCACATGCACTCCGAGTCCAAAGCATTTACAGGTCAAAAGAACCTTTTTGTCATTCCTGGGGAGGAAGCAGGAGGCAAGGGCAAAAGCTTCTCCTGAACTCCAACATACAAAGAAGCAGATAAAATCAATGAGATTTAGAATCATGTGGCTGATGTCTTGCAGCTCCCTTCCATTTCACTCCCATGTCTCAGGCACTGAATTTTACTACTGACTTTGACTCTCAGCCTTACTTCAAATATATGCATTGAGGCAAGAAATGAAGCAGCATGGGACATTTTCTGTGCTTGGGGCTGCAAGGAGAACAAGACCACTGGTGAGTACACTTTACATTCAAGCTAGCAGGACTCTAGTTTTAATGCAGCTCCTTTCCATTTCACTCCCATGTCTCAGGCACTGAATTTTACTACTGACTTTGACTCTCAGCCTTACTTCAAATATATGCATTGAGGCAAGAAATGAAGCAGCATGGGACATTTTCTGTGCTTGGGGCTGCACGAAGAACAAGACCACTGGTGAGTACACTTTACATTCAAGCTAGCAGGACTCTAGTTTTAATTTTCTTCTTCTACCTCACTTGTATAGCAAAAACGCTGCAAAAAGAGCCCCTCTGGCAAATCAGAAACTCCCTTTTAATAAATGAGGAACATTATATAAAGCTATTCTGCCTATATCTGTAGGTTTCCACACCACCAAGGCAGGCATTGTTTCCTAAAATTGTTTTTTACTGAGTTAATTAGAATAAATAGGTTTTCCATTTTTTCCTCACCACTTCGGTGCCCAGAAGCACTTTAGTGAATTCTTAGCTGGATTTTATCAATTAGTTGATCAATCAATTTTCTATTAGAGATGCAAGCACTGAAGATGTGGTTGAAGTACAAGGTTATTTAGTCTCCACATACTCAGTGACAGCTAGAAAACAAAGTCCATCTGTCAGTAGCCAACAGCTCAGGGAAGGGAAGTGATTAAAGTTGTTAAAAAGGGTCAAACAAACCATAAAGAACAGTTGTAATTGTATTCATAATAAAGTCATCTTTACGCAGCAGTCAGAGCAGTCGAGGATGCACTGATATCTGCAGGAGTACTAATGAGCAAGGGAAGAAAGCACAGGACTCAGAGCCAAAAATCTGAAGAGGTGGATGAGATGTATAGAAAATATTGTGGTAAACGTGTCAGATTTTGAAGGAGGCAATTACGAATAGAATAGAATAGAATAGTTTGGGTTGGAAGGGACCTCTAAAGGTCATCTAGTCCAACCCCCCTGCCATGGGCAGGGACATCTTCAACAAGATCAGGTTGCTCAGAGCCCCGTCCAACCTGACCTGGAATGTTTCCAGGGCATCCACCACCCCTCTAGGCAACCTGTGCCAGTGTTTCACCCCCAGCATAAAAAATGTCTTCCTTATAGCTAATCTAAATCTACTCCCCTTTAGTTTCAAGCCATTCCCCCTTGTCCTGTCACAACAGGCCCTGCTAAAAAGTCTGCCGCCATCTTTTTTATAAGCCCCCTTGAAGGGGGGCTTATTGCAGCCTACTGATAGGCTGCAATAAGGTCTCCCCGAAGCCTTCTCTTCTCTAGGCTGAACAACCCCAACTCTCTCAGCCTTTCGTCATAGGAGAGGTGTTCCATCCCCCTGATCACTTTCGTGGCCCTCTTCTGGACCCACTCCAACAGGTCCGTGTCTTTCTTATGCTGAGGGCTCCAGAGCTGGACACAGTACTGCAGGTGGGGTCTCACATCAAGTCTGCACTGTCTTAAGTCTCTACGTTTCAAACTCTGTATTTTATCCCCAACTGTTCTCCTGGGGCTAAGAGCAACATACAGCTATGTGAGCCACTTCTATGTGAAATAGGTATTAAAAGACATGTGCCCACAACTCAGATATTGGAAGCAATCCAGTTGGAGTTACAGGAAGATTTGTGAGACTCAGCTGCTGTGTGCACGTAAGCTTCCCCAGTTCAGATATGCCCTTCACCCTCCTCTATCAGCCCCTCTTCTTCAGCTCCTCTCTGCTTCTTAAAAAAGTCTCAACAGATGTCCCTTCTCTGAGGAGCAGATTTCCTAATCAGCCCCACAAAACTTCCCTGTACACAGCCCTTTTTCACTGTGGCAGCATCTGGAGCCTACCTGGGCTCATCGAACACCGAAGGAGACGGAAAGAAGAGTGATCGGAGCCCCATCATGAGCAGACTCTGCCACAGGGTGGCCATGCCATCTGTCTTGGGTTCACACCGGGCATCAACCACCTCAGGGTATTTGCTTTCCCTCTATAGCATTTCCTAAATGTAAATCTAAACCTGTGGGGCTAGAGCTCTTTGCTGTCAAACAGACTAAACAGTGCTGGGTGCCAGAGGAGCACATGGAAGATGCCAGAGGGAACCAAAACATCTTAGGAAGACCCCAAAACACACCTCCTCAAACACTGGAGAGTAGAAGTAATATTAGTACCATTGCAGTTGTAACAAAGAAGGAACAGCAAGCAGGAGATCTAGCATGTTGCAATAACAACTCATGTATGAGAGAGCCTGAATGGTTTTCACTGTAATATCGTGTAAATACCACACATCATTAAAAGGATGTCATATTTGTAGATACCAGCTGCTGGAATTCACTGATGGCACCGAGCCTCTGTGCTGGCACAGCAGCACAGCTTTCTGTGGGCTCTGCACCAGCTGATCTGCTCAGCTCCACCGAGAAACATAAAGGAAATTCTAGCAAAGACAAATATCATCCGTTGACAAAATCAACATGTTAGAACCCCAAAAACTCCAGGTTCATCACCCACGATCTGTTTCAGGTATCTGAATGTGAAACAGTGTTTTAAAAAAAAATGTTCATCATCAGACTGTGATACTCATGATCATGACTTCACTGCGCTTACCTTGTGCAAAATACATCCATACAGAAAAACATATTCTATCTAAAAGCACAAGCACATATTTTACAGGAAATTTGAAAACTCTGGAGGATAATTTTTCCAAAATTCAAAGCAACAGTTGGCATAAAAACTGAAAACTAACAAAATAAATGTTATGTTTTAACAAAATATGAGCATGCCTTTACAAGTATCCTTCTAAATTCCCAAGAAGTCATCATTACCCAGATGCACACAAAAAAGGCCAAGAAGGTATCATCTTGCTTACAATGAGACATGGAATTAGCAATGAAAACAGAAAAGAAACTAGAATCTATAAAGCACACATAGGAAAAAAGAGAGCGTATAAGGATGTATAAGGCTGAAGAAAGGTAAGTGAATGACAATGCATAAAAGATAACAGTGGGAAGAAAAGATACAGAAGATCTGCAAGAGGTGAGCAGTAAAACCATAGAGGGTAATGTAAAGTACATAGAGATGCTCAAATGGGGTTTTCTGCTCTGTATTCAGAATGAAGCAGAAGGATGCATTCATCTCATGCAAAGTTGGGGATGGAATAGAAAGTTTGCCATATGCGATAAAGAAGATTGTTAGGCAACATCTGCTAACATGAAACAATGTTCAAATCAGCAGCCTGGATAACACATACCCCTGAGTGTGAAAAGGACATGCTGAGGAGCTTCCCTGAATTGCTAATATTAATTTTTAAACAAACCTTTGAAAACTGGAGAAATTCCAAAGAAATAAAGGACTGCCAAAGGAGATCCAATATTTAAATAAGGATAAAAGACATGAGCCACAGACGTCTAGAATAGTTATTTAGCATTCAGTAAAAGGAGTGATTAATTTGGAATTTCATCAACAAAGAATTAGAGGCTAAAAGTCTAATTAATGTCAGTCAGTCAGTTTAATGGAAGGTTGGTCTTGTAAAACAAACCTATTGTCTTTTTGTGAAGAGATAACAGGTCTGGTTGACAAAGGCAATTGTATGCTATAGTGCATTTGATTTCTCCATGGCATTTGATTTAGTATAACATGACATCTCAATTAAAAAATGATGATGTGGAATTAACAGTGTGTACGTCAGTTGGATTCAATTGTAGTATATTCACAGGTCTCAAAATGTTCTTGATACCGACAACTCCTTGTTTAGTGGAGCCATAAGGGATTCATTCTTCATCCGAAGTTATTTTTATCAAAAATATAAAATCTCCTGTGGTAACAGTGGTAGGTGAGACAGCTTCTTAAAGGTTAGGGCAGAAAATGTGATGTCTGAGAAGCGATCTGAGTTGCTGCTTACACGGACAATCTAACAAAAGTCATTTTAATAGAACCAAATGCAAGGCAACCCAAGGGGAATTAAGAATAGAGTTTTTATGTGCCTAATGGGAACTTCAGGACTGTACCTGATTTGCCTACTTGAGGAATTCAGTTTAGATGCTTGTCTAAGTTTTTAAAATAAGAGCCTATGTTTCCTACAGAATTACGGAAAAAGAAACAGATACTTCCAGAGTTGGATGCCTGAAGGCTATCGGTTGGTCAGTGCCATGGCAGCCACCCACTTTGGGAACTTGAAGAAGAGCTTCAATGGAGGTGAGATAAAAAAAAGAAGCTGGAGGAAAGAGAAGGATGAGAACTTCAGGATAAACTCTTTAAAGACCTTCTTAGTGAAAAGCATCTATGACATTCTTGGGGGGGGGGGGGGGGAAAAAAAAGAAAGACCTCACTTTTTTTATATTATTTGTGAGACCTCTGACAGAATACCAGCATAGTGTCCACAATTTCACAAATGTGGAAATACTGGAAAACATTAAAGAAGGGCCACAAAAATTACTCAAACCTAGAAAACATGATTTATGATGTGAGATTTAAGAAGCGCAACATATTCAGATCATCAAAGAGAGTGTTATAGGCTGACTTCATCACCACACAGGTATTTTCACACATAAAAGCTATCTGATAACAGGATGGAAATAGTTAACCATGCAGACAATGGCATAACTAACTTCTAGTCACTGGATCTCATTAGCAAGTTAAACCTTGAAAAAAGCTTTTGATTACTTTCGCAGCTGGGAAAATCAAATTGAAGTATTTTACTAGGGGACTCTGCATTGCTTGAAGTCTTTAGAAGAAAATTATGCCATCCTTCTAGAATATCTCTGTCTTCTTTTTAATGTTTTCCTGCAGATTCTTGAAGAAATCCTCTGCAGTTAACATGCTTTGTTGGACCGGACAGGAAAGATAATGTTTTGACTTTCAGGGGCAGAAAGACTATAAAGGTAAACAGACTCCAAAACCTCTGCCTGCTCATGTCCCTTCCTTCACAGGTCGCAGGAAAACAGTTTCTTGCCTTTATTCTGAAAGAATCAGAATTACTTCTGTTCTCCATTAAGAAAATCATTTTACTGAAATAGCATATTTTAGGTCTTCCAAAATCACGTACTGAGGTCAGAAACACCTTCTCCCTCCCATGCAGCTATCTAGACTTACTCCAAAGGCAGAAGAGGAAAGAACTCTATTTAGGTTATTCCACAACATTAGAGATTAAGCACAAGCAAAAGATAAAACTAGAAAATGGTGCTATCAACTCTTTCTTTTCTGATGGACTCATGTAATCATACCTAATAAATTCCCTGTCATTCCAAGGGTACCAAGTATTGGAGGTTTCGTGATCTGTCCTGCTCTCTGGCACAAAGAGTTAAGTCTCCAGAAAACAAAAATTCTTCAATCTGAACAAAGGAGTATTGGGGTATAACAGAAAAATATTTTTTCTATTATTTTCTCTAAAGAAAATTAGAACTAAATCCTCTAGTAGTTCTTCTGGGCCTGAAACCCTGTGAAGTACAGCTTACATCTTCATAGCAAATCTGGTGCTTCCATGGTTTTTGTGTCGAGTTTCAGCATGTCAAAATGTAACGTGAAAGATAGGTAACGTTTTCCGAGTGGCCCTGGTGGAGATTATAATTGTACTGAGACTATGACAATTATAAACGGAGAATAGTGTCCAAAAAGACAGAATTGCACAAAAGTGAGCACTTTGCATGGGATTTGAGAAATGCAATATCTGCGTACCACTTAAGCTGTCAGTGATGGGAGCCGTGTACCCAGCCCAGAGAATCACTTTCCCAGAGCCACGATTGACCTTGAAGCCTCATGTTTCCTAAATGTACAGAATTGGCCATTGAGATCCTCTGTAGGTGCCTAGAGAAAGCTCCTTGAGTAGCCTCTGAGAGCACCACGTATGAACTTTATAGCAGAGCCAAACCCAGGATATATGCCTGAAGAAGATTATCCATCTATTCTATCTCCCAGAATACAAGGCAAAAAATAGACTGCATTTTGTTCTCATCTGATTAAGTCTTCATTATTCAGGGCTAGGCACAATCCTGTGCTACATCTCTTAACTTAGCAGACTGTTTTTGCAGGCTATTTAGCAACCTTTAGTGTCTTTAAAAGCAGTAAAAAAAAACAAAAACCACTCAATGAAAACTCCAAGCAAAGAAAACAGTCATCACATACAAAGAAATCTTTCAAAAGAAACAACAAAAAAAAGTGTTCCGTGTTTCTAAGACTACTAAACCATCATCACTAGCAAAGACTAGCATATACAAGAGGTAGTTAATGCCTTCATTTGGTGGTTTCCAGAACCATCTGCCTACTCAACAGGATGCTAATGCTCTGAGTTACCGGGAGACACACTACATTGCATTTGCAGTGTAAAATTATACAGCATCTGTTATTGAAGGTCTCTATTATGGCTAGACCTCCACAAGTCTGAGTTATAGTCCCTGTTATCTGCCCACAATATCATATCACCCATCTGGCATCTTCTAATATTTTCACCATGCTGCCAAGATGTGCATAACACACTCCAAACTGTGAAGTTATCCCAGTGTTTCAAACACCAACAAAGTTTCAAAGAAAGGAAGTACTCACTCCTGAAAACCAGACCACCTGATCTTAAACTCCCTTTAAAAAAACCACATCACAATGCAAAAGGATCCCCGAGAACTTGCTACACCCTGTCCGGGCTGCAAGGCCCTGCTCCGTGTGTCCTCAGGGAACGTTGCGTCACAAGAAAAACACTCCCAGCTCTTAAACTTGCTGAAATTGTTGTACTAGAATGTGTGTAGCATGCATATGGGTTTCTTCATATACACCGGAAAATGTCTTTTTTTTTTTTTTGCTCCTCAAGTACATTGTTTCCTTAGGTTCAAAAAAGCACCAGAATGATTTTATCTTTATCACAGTTATAAAATACGCCGCAGCTGCCACGGCCATTCTTCTCTCTGTAAATGTTTGGATACTCCCCACACGCTCTTTCTTCCAGTCACTAAATGTTTGTATGCCAGGAAAAGACACTTGACTTCCTTATCTGTTTTGTCACTGAGACACCAAAAAGCATAAGGTTTCTTGCAAAACCCACTGTGCCTTGATCTAGTCCTGGTTTAGAAAAAAAAAATCAGCTGGAGAAAGGCAGGGAAGGATCATGAACTCTGGCAGCAAAACCTTCCAAAAGTAAATAAAGCTGTGTCGTTACTGGGAAGAGTCTATATAGCTTCCAGCCAAATGCTGGTGCAAGAAAAGATTATTTTTAATATCAGAACTGTTTCTAAGAGAATGCATATTCCCGTGATCAAATCTAATGCAACACCATCAGGATTTGGCTCTAGACAACATCCAGAACATTTTATAGTACTTAGCACCACAGTTATGCGTTGCTGACAGGGTCTGTGTAAAGCGAGGTGGGCAGTCAAATTACGCTGGAAAATTTTAGGGTCCCAGGGTCTGTTTCTGCCGGGATCTATGTTCACCTTCAGATCACCATGACGTAGTCTCCAACGGCTCTAACGCTCTCTCCTGCCACAAGCTGACAGCCTTCACTCACTGCGGTGGGGGGGAAAGCAAAGCGAGCAGCTAAATCACATCGACACTTTAAAAACAATAAAAGTTGTTGCACAAACCATACATCCTTACACTTAGCAGCAACACATGGTGGGAATTTGCAGCTCCCATATGCTGCAGATTTTTTAAGTCCTATTTAACTTAAAAAAACAACAACAAAAAACACCCCAGAACATCCAGATGTTTTTGAAAAGTCCGAGATTGTTTCCCATTTCACTGCATGTATTATTTCATCATCCAATGTTTTATGATACATTTCATATTACCTTTTCAGATCAGCAGTTTATGCTAGCTTAGATCAGTGAGCCACCGGTCTGTGGGCTCTGAGCCTTTAATACTTCCACAAGTTTTCCAGTTTGTTTTTCTCCATAGATTGGCCACCATCCAAAAACTCAACTTCTAGCTCAGGGCTGCCCTCCCACCCCTGGTTTCCATTCCTCAGTTCTGATTCTGTCCCATGTCAGGCCAAGTGAGGGCGGGGGGGGGCAGGGGGAAGTCAAGGTTGAAGTTAAATATTCAAAAGGGATTCTGTGGTTTCTTTAAAGTTTAATTTAATTTTGCAATTTTCCTAAAGGAAGCATATTAATTTCAGACTGTTCTAGGAGGACAGATAATTCACTCCAACACCTATGAGAGAACAAAAGGACTGAGTCTCAGGAATTAATTCAGAGAGCACCAGAGTTACTACATTAAAGGTGATCTCTTACTTTCGCAGGATGAATGTGCCACCAGTTCCAACACAATGCTCTGGATTATTAATTCCGACAGAGCATGACTGAAAGCATCCCGCTTCCTCCACTGGCATTAGGATCAGCTCTGTCACACCTGCAGAGCGGCTCACAGGAGGAGGAGGTTCCCGATAAAAACATCCTGCAATTCTAAACAGCACTGACCCTTCCATCTTCAACTCCTATAGAGGGAGATGAGAGAGGTGGCCAGCCTTCTCCATAACCAACTACGTATTTTTTTGTCAGTGACATTACATAAGTAGGACAATATAACATTTCTGGTTTTACCATATGCCCTACTCCAACCCATGCATTAGTCAGTCATTCTGTCAGAATAGAGAGAAACAAATGGATTAGCAATCATTAATGGTTAGTGCAATCTACATGTCTGTTTCCTACTATTACGAGATCAAACAGAAACCTCAGCCTGGATACATTACAGTCTCATTAAGCCTTAAAGCCAGAATGGAACAAACCATTGCTCACAAATTCATTTACTCCTGAAATTCAAACCAGTCAGTCAGCATGGGATTGGAAGGACAAGCAAATAACAGGCTTTTGTACTTAGTAAATTACGGACAAATGGGTTTACAGGGCAGAAGATCTCAGTTTTTAAAACCAAGACTCAACTAAAGCAATTCATGCTAAGTACTAGAAAAAGAGGTTTTGTTTTTTCCTTTTACAGCATGGAACATACATTTGCTGACGTACACAGGTAAACTAAAATGTATTATTATAACATTAGAATAAATAAGGCTCCTGTCTCCCCAAGTCCTCTGCTGCATACAAACCAAACAAACGAGAGATGGCATTTAGGAAAGAATGCAAACTGAGCAAGTAATTGCAGATACTCATTTACTATAAATTACATAGATCAGTATGAAACAGCATAAGAGAAGAGGATTTAGAAGGATATCTTCAATAGTCTACTCCCTTTTGGGTTTTGTTAAGCAGATTGTATAACATCTAATATTAAGTTCATTAGTAGAAGAATGCATAGATAGTTTGCAAGCTCAGACCAGTCTTGGAAAGAGAGCTGCTTAGCATCCACGACAAACATAAAAACATAGCTAATATTTCCACAACAAACATTACTTCTTTAAATCAAAAGAGCCAAAAGATGCAAACAATTAGAAAGTGCTGCTGGTGAATTAACGCTATTCCATTCCACCACTTCCCATTCAGTGTTTGGAAGTAAGAATATTCAAGTACCACTGCATAAGATAGTAACAAACAATGAGAAGTAAGTTAAAATCTTCTTCAGAGGCTTAATTTTTAATAAATACCATACAATGTATTTATACATGATGTTCTAATACACAATTGAGTATAAACATGGTAATTTGTCTTTAAAAACTAATTAATTTTAAACTTCATTTTTGTGCTATGAAAAGAACATACATATATATATAAAGTATACATATAAAGTCTGTTTTAAAATAACTGGTATTTGCTTTGCTCCTAAGTGCCCTGTATTGATTACCCAAAAACCCCTCAGGTTTTTGTTTTTTTTTCCTTCTGATGCAACACATGGATCTTGAATCATTTTTCAATCAGTCATTTGCTTCCTATAGTGTGAACCAAACAATAATTCAGGGGGAACTCCACGTGCCCACACAGAATATAAAAAGCTAGACTTCTTGCATGGTGGAAGAGCCATCACACTGATACTGTATTTCTGCAGAAACACTCAGTGACCTGATCCATATGTAGCCCTCGCTGTTTAAAACTTGCAAGCCCTTACTGTCTCCCTGCGTGTGACAGCCCTGTACCAGGAAACGTTACAAGACCAGAGCTATTTGGGGTCAGGAGAGAGGATGGCAGCAGGTGAAGCGACCTGGAGCATGAGTTGTAGCTGGATTCTGAATGTCTTCCTACAGTCCAGCTGCACAAGAACCCATCGGAATACCAAATACCTATGTCATGACTCAACATACCCTGGCTGCACCAGGTGTGGGGCATTATGGAGAGAGAAGGGAACCCTGCCCTGGGAAAAGGCAAGACAGGTCTAGCCGGGGGAATTACCTTCTGCTTCATACTGTGAAATCTTATGACAAATCTGAGTATCATCCTGAGACTTAAGGTTCCCCCCCCCAATTTAAATGATCTTCTTCCTTTCAGGGAGATACCAAAAAATCCCAGAAATCCCAGCTTTTTTTTTTCTTTTTTTTTCTTTTTTTAAAACATTGCAAAAGAAAATTTCTGTTCTTTGTGAAACTAGAAAAAAAAACTTCAAAATTGTCCTGGTTTGGGCTGGGATAGAGTTAATTTTCTTCCTAGTAGCTGGCATAGTGCTGTGTTTTGGGTTTAGCATGAGAATAATGTGATAACACACTGATGTTTTAGTTGTTGCTAAGCAGTGTTTATACTAAGTCAAGGACTTTTCAGCTTCCCAGACTCTGCCAGCGAGGAGGTGCACAAGAAGCTGGGAGGGGGCACAGCCAGGACAGCTGACCCAAACTGGCCAAAGGGATATTCCATACCATGTGACGTCATGCTCAGTACATGAGCTGGGGGGAGTTGGCCGGGGGGCAGCGATCATTGCTTGGGGATTGGCTGGGGGGGGGGGCG
>NW_008825167.1:9744749-9754578 GCF_000699105.1 Pygoscelis adeliae
GTGGGTGGAGGAAAGGTGAGCGAGCGGCTGTGTGGTGCTTAGTTGCCGACTGAGGTTAAACCACGACAAAGACACAGGTCCTAAAGGCAAAAATGCCAGAAGACAAGCAAAAAGAATTCAAAATTTATTAATTCAAGCTTGTTTCTGAATTCTGAATGCATCGGATTGACAACACTGCTGAGAGTCCCGTATGGCCCCCAAAGATTTAGGTCATGCATCCTTGTATAGAAATATAATTAATTAAAGAAGATATACTTCACTAGTAAGTCAGGAAAGATTTCAGCAGTCACTTATTTCTAATGCCACTTGAATTATTATTCTTCACTCTTGAAATCTGTTTCTCAATCTAATTTACATGTCGACTCAAACAACTAGTCTTTCTAAATAGTCCAGGCATTCACTAACAAAAGTAATGAGAATCCAGTATTGCCATATGATAAAGCCATTTTGCATATTTATGATGTTAAATTTACATCAGTAGAAGTGGAATCTGAGTTTTCATTGAAAACTAATGCAATATGCACCGCTTTACCTCAAAGAAAATTTGCATTATCACCTGACGTTGCTTGGTGTCTACCTGCTGTTCTGGTATCTCATAAGGGAATGGGAAGCACTCATCAAAATTTGCAATGTAATAAGCACAGAGCACAGGTTCCCAGTGATGATTAATATCCAAATTTTCATTACATTCGAGTGCATCATTAAATTCAGGGATTTGTTCTGATCCTCTAGAGAGAGGAGATCCAAAAGCAAAGTCTGAATCTAGATCTGCTCCATTTCCTTCCTTAAATCCCACCTCTGGGAAATATTACCAAGGAAAGTACAAATAGACTGCAAGCTACCAGAAAAGTCATTGAGAAGGAAGAACTGCCTATATTAAGACACATGCTCCAACTGTAACTTAATCAGATCAACACACATATATTTAGCTAACGAAGATGCCCATGCAATATTATAATAAAACATAATAATCAAATGAAAAATAAACTCAGTAGTGGAATTCTGGATTACAATACGTGTTCTCTGTGTCTAAACAGGCATTAGAAGTTCTTTAAAGGGATAAGAGGAAAGAAATGGAGAATATTGCAAATGTAGACTTGAAATGAAAAATCTACAGAGAATTACGCATGGACACACACGAAAAAATTGTGCAGGCCTTGCACATGCCTTCTTTAGTTTTAAAGGCAGTTCAGTTAATAGCAAGAGATTTTATATTTTCCAGGGAGGCTTTAAAAGTAATTATTGTCCGTATGTTCTTTGTCCATAAGTCTTAAGCAGCAGCCAGCAGAATTTCATTTTCTTCCCTTATTTCAGCAATAAATTTCCTTAAAGAAACTCTCTTGTGTCCTGACAGCAAAAGCAGTATTCATAAATGGGAAAAAAAAATAAAGGGACAAGAAAATTTCCCCAGACAGATCTCTGGGCTCAAGCCCACATTCTGAACATGCCCTCAGTCCTTAAACACTACCTCTTTAAGGACTCACTATCAGGTCTATGGCTTTTAGCAGTAAGAAAGGATGTTCACAAGCTGCATTTGGATCCAGGGTTAAATTTTTCATTTTGGATATATCACTACTTAGAAAGAACAAGTGTAATGGGAACTTTTAGTTCATCTAAAAAACATGTTCAAACAAGAAACTTCATATACTTTCTAGTTCCTTTATTCATTTTTAAATTGTGCATAAGTAAAATACCAATGGATATTTACATTTCTGTGGTCTCTTTCCTCAAAGATCAACTGAACAAGCTTTTCACCTCTTACTGGAACAACTTTCTACGGAACAAGAATTTTACACTTGGTTCTATAAAGGACATAAAGCCAGAATATATCAAGTTCTGAATACACAGCAAGTTAATCTATGGAGCATAAAGGTTCACCACTTCCTAAAGCAAAACACCATTTTTCTTTCCACCCAGCACTGTATAGCCAAATAAAGCGTGGAAAATATTTCATTCTGCTTATGACTTGCAATGCTGAGTTCCCAGGTTACTTGTGACTGGCAGTGCTGTGTACCTAGGTTACTTGGGTACACAGCTTGGGCTGTGGGACAATAGGTAGTGTTGGAAAAAATAGTATGGAAAGAAAGAGGTAGAAATAATCTCCCCTGCTGTAGCAGGAAAGCGGAAACAGATGATCCCCTGGGGTTTCTTTTAGTGTGGGAACATCCTGCAGCTTTAAAACATTTATTTGAAAAATTAGTATTACTTTGCAGATTAGACTCAAATGAAAGTTAGTAAATGGCAACACGCCAGAGCACTCAGCTGAGCACTCCTGTCAGCATGGGGATCCCTCCAGTAACCAAGAAAAATGTTGAACTACATTAAGAAGCAAAAGACTAACAGCTTGCACACTCCCCCCTGCCCCGAGATCTCACTTTTATATCCTGGAAATTCTCAGTATGTACAGAAACACAGACACCCCCTTACACCACTCCCAGGCAAATCCTTAGGTAACAGAAATTAAAGTAAAACTCATCAGAGCTGATGGAGGCAAACTCACACTTTCAAAGACATAGTCCATCATCTATCTCCAGTTGCTTATAATAATATTGGCTTATTTGAGTTGGTGGGCAAATGCTGAGAGAGTAGACGGGCTTATTAATACCTGCAAGTGTTGTCTCTGTGCAAGAGCCCACAACTAAAATGAGAAAAACAAATTATTATTCCTAGATGCTGTCAGTGTTTAATTCCATCCAGGTACTCCCAAGCCACAAGCATCAGTTTTCAACAAGGTATCGCCATTAAACCGTCTAATTTGGCACCAATGCAATGTAAGTATAAATGTCTTCTCACAGACTGTGAGCAACATTAAATAATCCAGCAAGGCCAAGGAAAGCAATATGAATGGCTTGAAAAAGTTAATTAGACTCACAGAAACTACTAACACAATTAGTACTAATTGTCAGCCTTGTTGGCAATCGCACAGTAGATGTTAGTGGTTCACCAGGCAACAGCAATGGAGCCTGCACCCTCCCTCTGCTAGAGGTGGTCCTTCCAAACAGCAATGAGCTGAGAAGCCATTCCTACCATGACCTTCACTGAACCAGTTCTGCAGATAAAAGGCAGCCTTTAATTCCTAACACTATGATTCTCTCATGTTTCAAAACCACTAGGTGTTTCCTAAATATTCCTCCTTCAGATACCGTAAGGTATTTCGGAAACAGGGCAAGAGGGAGTTCTCAGCTATTATCTGTCTTCAAAATAACATTAAGGGATAAACATATATTATACATAACAAATCCTAGAGCGCCCTGTGAATATGCAAGCCTGATTTCCACTTCCATATTATTTCCCTTATTGCTTCACATATGCACTTCTATTGCTTATGTGGACAGACTAAAACCAGTCTGTCTTCACTTAACATGTGTTGGTCAAATATTGCTATTGTCCCTTCCAAAAAACCACTCCCAAAATCCAGTTTCATTCGAAGTTAAATGCCTGGAGCAAAGTCCTGCAATTCTTGTTTAGAGCAGTGTTGTAAGCAACAAAGGTGGAAGGATGCAAACATTCAAGGGTTCTTTCTTATATGAATACACCTCAGTGGCTTGACCCCTCTCTTCAGCCCTTTATAAGGCACTTTTATTACAAGGAAAAGAAACAGTACTAAAATAAGAAAATACTAAAACGTATGCATGAATACATATATCCTAAATTCCCAGCCCCACGGATACATCAGCAATACTCCCTCACCTCAGTTTGTACAGCTGCTGATAGTGAAATTGCCCAATGCAAAGATCTCAGGAGGCTGCACTACAGTCTCCAAAAGTCACTTCCAGCCAACACTTCTGTGATTCTATGATCTTCCTTCTACAGCTACCTTACCCCATCCCATGAGCTTTAAACTGTGGTTAATGAAGTCTCAGAGACTAGACCACAAACAAACAAATCTATTTCCACTCCCTACAGAGGGAATTCGTGTTCATCTGATGCCAAGAGACTTCTTGCACTACCTCTGTGCCATGCCATCTCTCCTTAAACCACCATCACTGGGCCAGGGGCAGTTTGGAGATGTCTTTGGAGATGCCTTTAGCCGAGCTTCATCCTGACACCTGCTGCCTCCACTGCATTCCGTAGCACATAGACATAGAAGTCTCTCTCATCTGGTAGGAGGTCCAGGTCCCCAAGATCCCCAGGCTAAAGATATAACAACAATACTTTCAAACATACTTGTTCCAAGAAAAGACAGCAATAAGAAGAGACACTCAAGCATTGTACACTCAGTTCTGGCACTGAATGGAGGCAGAAATTCAGCAGCATAAAGGACCCTTGGGAAAACTCCTTTCCTTCTGTGTCACCTCTCTACATCAGCTCCACAACTCAGCTATGTAACACAGTTATCCTCTGATGACTTCTCATTCTTAGAGCTGCGGCTTCATTCTAGTCACCATTTCCAAAGGTGGGAATCCTGCCTTTGGCCTGCTCAGCCAAGACACCACCAGATATCATGCAAGTGGGCAAATCCAGCTGTAATCCTGATTTGGGGTAGATCTTCCCCTTGAGGAGTTTATAAAAAGCAGCTGGTATATGGTATATCAAATATGGTTCTTCTTTGGTATATGAAATCTGGTTAGCCTCTTTTAGACATCACCAGAACTATGTATCCTCACTTGAACTAAACCCAAGACAAAGGAAAAAAATCTTCAGTGCTATCACCCCTGTAGGAAGGACCTGCTAGAGAGATATGGGTCATTTATTCAAATAATCTACAGCTTGAAAAATGGCTTAAGAGTTCAAAAGCATGAGGGGTATCGCAAGAATGAATTTTACTTTCCAGGAAAGACATCAAAACCAGACGTTTCTATGGCAGACATACCAGCATATCCTTTCAGGTGCCTTTGAATATATTTTCTGCTCTTAGGATTTGAAATGTTGGAGCAATAAAACAAGCTCTCATTTTTTAATTAAGTTTCCTGTAGACAAGGTTGAAGAAGGAGTATCAGTCAGTGCCTCTGAAGTGGAAGCTAGCACAAAGCCCCACTAATAGGCCCCTGACCCAACATTCACAGGCTTTATCAGTGCTAAAATATTTTCAACCAATCCAGGCAGCAACAAATAACAGGTTTTGAAGTTCTTAGTAGTGATATGTTATCAGGGAATATACAATCCACTGCTATATGAAAAGGTTGACTGTTATTACTCTTCAAAGGGCATTTATGCATTCTACTCTCTTGCTTGCAGTACCAGGGTACATACTGCATATTCTAATAGGACGCAATGGAAATGTTGGGCAGCTGCTGCTAGTTATTCACACTCTATTTGGGCTGAACTTTTTTAAGACAGAAATGGTCTCTTAATCAAAGGTGTGCTTACTGAGAGAAAATATTTGTCTTGAAGGCAGAACTATTTCCTCCTCTCACAGGAGAGAAACTCAAATGGGGTAAAAGGATGTATATCAGACAACCACCTGTAGGAAACTTCATGAAAAGTGCAATTGGTTTTGATACTGGATATATATTCTTGCCAGTCACAGTTTACAAACTGGCAAAGATTGGACAGAGGAACTTACCTAAGGATAACCAGCCCTTAAGGAATGAATAGCCAATCAGGTTTACATCAATTCCTTCCCATATCCTGCTGCTTTTGGAAGAACTACTTATAGGTAATACACTGAAAACTAAGCATCAGTGATTTCAGGTCCAAACACTTAACGTTTCCTTATTGCATGAAGTTTTTGTATTCTAGTTATACCGAACTATTAATGTCGCATGTTGCAATTACATACTAACTACATTGTCTGCCACTCTGGAAGAGAAAGAACATAAAGCAAAGCACAAGGTTTATTTTCAATTTATACCTACCACAATAACTTTTTAATTTGCTCCTTACTTACAGGTAGCAACAGTTTGGCCTATACCTCAAACATTTTCCAAAGTACTAAAACACTCATAGTGGTTTGGTTTGGTTTAATATCTTTAATTGAGTCATAGAATCATAGAATCATAGAATCATTAAGGTTGGAAAAGACCTCCAAGATCATCGAGTCCAACCGTCAACCCAACACCACCATGCCCACTAAACCATGTCCCTAAGCGCCTCATCTACACGTCTTTTAAATCCCTCCAGGGATGGTGACTCAACCACTTCCCTGGCCAGCCTGTTCCAATGTTTAACCACTCTTTCAGGAAAGAAATTTTTCCTCACGTCCAATCGAAACCTCCCCTGGCGCAACTTGAGGCCATTTCCTCTCGTCCTATCACTAGTCACTTGGGAGAAGAGACCGACACCCCCCTCGCTACAGCCTCCTTTCAGGTAGTTGTAGAGAGCAATGAGGTCTCCCCTCAGCCTCCTTTTCTCCAGGCTAAACAACCCCAGTTCCCTCAGCCGCTCCTCATAAGGCTTGTGCTCCAGACCCTTCACCAGCTTCGTTGCCCTTCTCTGGACACGCTCTAACACCTCAACGTCCTTCTTGTAGTGAGGGGCCCAAAACTGAACACAGTATTCGAGGTGTGGCCTCACCAGTACCGAGTACAGGGGCACAATCACTTCCCTACTCCTGCTGCCCACACTATTTCTGATACAGGCCAGGATGCCATTGGCCTTCTTGGCCGCCTGGGCACACTGCCGGCTCATGTTCAGCCGGCTGTCGACCAACACCCCCAGGTTCTTTTCCGCCAGGCAGCTTTCCAGCCACTCTTCCCCAAGCCTGTAGCGCTGCATGGGGTTGTTGTGGCCAAAGTGCAGGACCCGGCACTTGGCCTTGTTGAATCTCATACAGTTGGCCTGGGCCCATCGATCCAGCCTGTCCAGGTCCCTCTGCAGAGCCTTCCTACCCTCGAGCAGATCAACACTCCCGCCCAACTTGGTGTCGTCTGCAAACTTACTGAGTCCTCTAGTTAAAAAAAAAAAAAAAAAAATTACATTAATTCTGTCCTCAACTGTGCGGTTAATATATATTGCCTGCACTTGAAACCTGCTGGACTCTCACTGTTTTCAAATCGATGGATTCAGTAAAGATGAAGCTACACCGTTTTTCCATCAAAAAGTCACTATGATATCCAGATGCAAAACCATGACCCTAAACAGAGATGTCAGAAGATGATGACAGTAATTGCTCTTGTATCACTTTGGTTTTCTTTTCATTGAAATGTGCAGCTGAGAAATTCACACCTCTGTCTACCTCTCTATGTAGTTACATATACACACGCACACAAAAAACCACGTTTGAATAAAGGGATAGATTGATATCAAGGTAATCATATTCCCTGGAAATAAGGAAAGGATAGTGGTTATAGAAGCTTTACCTTTTTTGCTTTGAACAGAGATTAAAACAACAGCAGGGAAACTACGCCAATATAATGTTACGCTGAAGATCCAAATGCTAAACTTCAGGAACGTACTTGCAATACACACACACACAAATTTTAAAATATGTAAATACGCACCTTTTAATGATTGAACTCCAGAGTTACAGATCATGACTTCATTAATACACTGTTTTAGTGAAGTCAACCTGCCAAGAAAACTTGCCAGCTGGTAGAGCTCACCTCTACCCTTTTTAAGGTTTCTAGTTTGCTCCAGGAAAGCCTTCAATGTGCACCACCATTATTCGGGCACAGAAGAACCTTTGCCCTGAAGGTTATCAGCATGCCACTTAGCCTATTTTATGTACTGAAGTCTGAAAAGGCAAATACATTTCTTAAGTTCCTCCTCTAAGCACATTTCAAATAATGAAGTGTAGCAACAGTAAGTGAATACTTCAGTGACAACCAGTTTAAAAATGAGAACTTCCTCTGGTCTGTACAGAACTGAAAATATTTAATAGAAGTACTTAGGTAATATATTTTTTCAGGTGGGCTGAACATTTACATTAGCAATTAAGTAATTTTACACCCTAAGGATAACAATGAAATTATCAAACACATTGTCAGAAACTAAACACACAGAGTTTGTAAAATATACAATTTATATAATTGCTTTACACATGGTTGAATTTTAAAACAAACCGTGATACCTTCTCCAAGTAAAGATGCCTATTTTACCATATTTTCAGTAGTATAGATATACTGATATGCCTGTATCAGTCAAGTTATAGTCCACAGTAATATCTTATGCAATTAATCAAACAGTATGTAATTATATCCCTGCCATGAAAATATAAAAGATTATTTAAATCATCCAAGGGAAGGCTGTAATTTTTAATATCTTGTTGATTAAATTCCATTTTTCAGTAAGGGTTAAAGTGTGTGTTACACTTCCTTCTTTCCTACTCATATTTTCCAATGTGTTAATTCTCTTTCTTCTGAAATCAGTTCAGGTACTCCTGTTGCCAATCTGCTCAACCAGCAGATGGAGATGGCACACTAAGCTGTTTCTTTCCATAAGAAAAGGAAGTCTCCCTACCCCGCCAGCCAGGAATTTGTTGGGGAGGACTGCAGTGTCCATTTCTTTTGGATACTTCTTCTCAGACAGAAAAAATCTAGCAACTCACCGAACAAGGCAGGAAGTGATGGCAGAAACATCCCTGTTGCATCAGAAAGACTACAGTCGTGGTTATCATCACCTACCTAGCAAGACCTCTGCTTCTTCCCCTACTCCAGAAATGTCCTGCATGGACTAAGTGATGGAAGTGAACCAGACATGAGCATCATCTGAAAGGTATTCTGAAAAGATGAATTTCATCTGTTACTGTTTTTCTCACTCCGTGACTGAATCATTCTCCGATTGTATCCCTCCCACCTTCTTTACTGTTTCTTGTTCAACAAGGCATCAAGCTGAACTTCAGTGATCCCACTTCTCCAGAATTGTTCACGTTGTATTTTTGTTTCCTCCTTTCCCCTAAATGTATCTTAGATCCTCATCCCTGATTCCAAAACAAGAGAATTGGAGAGCTGGTACCTATTGACTCCTCCTTTCCCAATGGGACTCTTATGATCCAGATCCATCCCACTTAACATTCACCTTGCAGAAATCAGCAGACAGAGTGGCAACTGCCATGGTCAGGTCATCACTCCTATCTTCCCAGTCATCCTCTGGAGACCTCTACTCATCTCCATTAGCTATACATAGGACCTCAGGCAACTACCTACCTAATTTAGGCTTTTAAGTTAATAGGAATGTCTGGGGCTCACAGTCACTTGATGCATTTAGAGGAGAGCTCTTCCTTTAAAAAATAAAACTTACGTGGAGAGGAGAAGAGGGAAACGGAGTTAGTTACAAATCTGCTCATTAAAGCTTAAGGTTCTGTATTTTCCTTGCTTTCTTCTTTGTTTCTAGTAGCACTGCTAAATATTTTAGATAGTTTCTGCTGGGCAGAACAAATGGATTCAAGCCCCTACTAATAAGTTCCCCAACTCCAAATTACTCTTTGACTGTAAGAAAAGTAGCAAAAAGGGCAATTCAAAATTTATAACTTCCTTAATATTGTGTACAGTCTTCACAAAAATACACAGACAAACCTAAAAAGCAGTTAAGTAACTGTGGTCCATTTGCCATACACAGAAAAGGCACTTCCACAGAATGATTATTTCTGTTTAGCTCCAGCTGTCTGTAGTTTGTGGGGCTTTTCTGACACAGGCAAAGAGGAATTCAGCCAGAAATCTGAAACCTGTTACATTTAGGAACATATTTATGTGTAGTAGCTAGGTGACTGATGACTTCATAGGAAGCTTCCAAACCTATTTAAAATTTGGGAAAACAGCTGGAAGGGTATTTTTACTTCCTGTGTAACCTGTATAACACAGAAAAAAGAGGAAAAAAAAGGAAAAGGAAAAGGAAAAGGAAAAGGAAAAGGAAAAGGGAAGAGACGAGATGAAAAAAGGGAAGGGAAGGGAAGGGAAGGGAAGGGAAGGGAAGGGGAGGGGGGGGAGGGGAAGGGGGAAGGGGGAGAGGG
>NW_008825167.1:9754883-9767091 GCF_000699105.1 Pygoscelis adeliae
GGGAAGGGGGAAAGGGGAAAGGGGAAAGAAAGGAAAAGGAGACAGAAACAGACAGCCCCCCAAGACATCCTATACATTTCATAGTCTCCCAGAGTACCACGTAAATAAAATCTTGCATACTATTGTACTAAGAGCTATATGATGTCTTCCTGTAGCTTTAACGAAATGCATTCAAAAGCAAATTTTGGAAACAAAGAAGATGGATGGCAACAGCAGCTTTGGGTGGCTGAGATCTTACAAGAACTGAAAGTTGATCATGTCCATGTAATCTCAAGGCAGGATTCCTCCTCCCCCTCCAGGGGATGCCAGCAGTCCCTGGCAGCCAATATACTGTCAGGCAGAACAGTGAGTGTTACAAGAAGGAACAGAAAAACAGTTAAAAATGCCTCTTCAAACCTTATTTCCCTTCATTCCCCCAAGACATACAAACAGAGTTAGAGTTTGCTAGAATACTAAGACAATCATTACAATTTCCTCCAAGGCTGGCACAGTTCAGTTCTTCCAGCATTCCCCACCCCCACTTTGCTGGCACGCTGCTTCTTTCTTCTGATGTTAAGGCTGATGGAGCAGGCAGTGTAGGAAATGGATAAACTGCCTCCTCCAGTATAAGACCATTGGAAATTTCTCTTACACATTGTCCAATTTTCTACTCCAAGCTTCTGGATGACATAGAAGCCACAAATTAATGACAAATAGAAGGATACAGCCCCTAGAATACAACAGAAAAAGCATTGAGAAAAATATTCCTATGTCTACATGTGAAAAGGGTCAAATGTGCCAAAAACACAAAGGAAAGGAAATTCTATTTTACATTTCTGCTCCTTACTCTTCATTGGAAAAATGAAAGCATCTTAGCATCCCCCAATCCAACCAATGACAAAAATACATTAAGAAATGCAGTTAGATCCCAACTGGTAAAACTGTTCTACATTTAAATTCTTTGCCAACACAGGTAAAGAACATGCCCATGAGAAGGGGGGGGGAGGGGGGGGGGCAATCATACTACAAACAGAGCTAGAAATTCGGAATTTAAACTAGGCATTTAACATGAGCCTTCCTTCAACACTTGCCCCTCTACATTTTAAGAAGGTTGCTGTTTTCCAGTTTCAGATACATCTGTCTCACAGCAATATTGTTAGTATTTAGATTCACTTAGTTTTAATCTGGAAAGAAGCATTAGAGATTCTAGACTGACCTGCTGCATAAAACTGGCCAGAGCATTTCGCTCAAGTACAGCTACACAAGAGGACGGTAACTCTTGCCTGACCAACGCCTGTCTTTCTAAAAACCACCCAGTCTTGACTAGAAGAATCTATCACTTACTCTGGTTGGTTTGTTTCAGCATGTAATTATGCTTCCAATTAAAAATCTGTGCCTGATTTCTAATTCGAATTTGTATTGCTTCAATTCCCAGCCACTGCTGCTATGCATGCCTTTTTTTGTTAGAGCGTAGAGCTCTCCAGCACTTGGTATTTCCTCTGCTTGAGGGTACAATGAATTTCTTCTAAATGGTCTACATGTTGAATACAGAAAACGCACATACAAACACACAGAGTATCACATCACCATTACTTGTGATCAACACCTCTACAAAGTCTGAAAAATGTGCATGTAGCAGTTGAAGTATGCCCAGGATAACAGGGTTAAGTCCTCTCCTTTTATAAAGACTGGGTTGCTAATAATGAAAGATAGTAATTTTATTTAGCACCTTATCAAAGAGGCAAGACTGGCAACAATTGTCACCATGCAGAGGAGCAGTTTCCGTTACTCAGTGGCCAGCTCTTCCCCCTACTACACTTAGCACATAGCTCCGGGTTTGATATAGCAGTAGAGAAGCCCGGCCTAGCCCTGCTCACCTGGTGATGAGATCCTACAAGATCACAGCGTGAAGTGATTAGGCTCCACTGCTGAATGACGGAACAGATTTCCACCTCATGGCAGACAAGTTCATTTGCTGTATATACCTGGCACATCCTGAAGTCCCATCCTAAACCACTGACACTGGCACTAAAAGCTAATTAAAAAGCACTCCTTGGTGGTTAGACCTTGTTTTGGTCCCGATGATGAGGAACACTGCAAAATCCCAAAGGAAGGACAAACAGTCCTTGCGTACAAAGCACTTCACATTCCCAAGTAGCCTCTTCGTGCAACAATATACCCCTAAATACACACAGTTGAGTTGATATACACAAGCTGACAATCTAATGATGACGTAAGCCTTAATACACAGTTTAGCTGGCAAGCAGCATTTATTTATATTTTGTATATTAGTTATTTTCTGCAGAGAAAGCGAGAAAGTGTGAAATAGTCTCCTAGGAATTCCTCCCACCTCTCTATTTTTTTTTTTTTTTTTTTAATTTTCACCTCCTACTATCCTCTCCTCTTCCTCAAACATCGAATACACCTCATGAAAGATATGCAGGGACGAGGGGCCAAGGCTTCCTCCTTTTCTTTTCCTGACAGGTCTGATACAAAGACTTGTTCTTGTAACAGGCTCCTTAGCAAGAAAAGGACCTTCTTCTGTACAGGAAAGTCATGGACGGAGTTTTACTACTGCAAAAACAAACAAAAGCCTTTTTCTAAAAATATATTAAGTCATGTTTGGAAATGCATGGAAACTTTAAGAAATTTCTAGGAAATCTGATCCATGATTACCCTCTTAGAAATGATCAAGGACTGTATTTATTCTTAGAAATACTGAACTCCTGTTATTAACATTTCTGCTTATATTCTAAAACACTGTGAAAAAGTGGGTTGGGGAGGATGGGGAAGAGGTCTGTTCTCAGATGAAAGAACATAAGAGATGTCTCCCTGTAAAGGGGAAGGCAGAAGGAGCAGAGGCACAGACAGCGAGGAAAGGACTACCAAACATCGCTGCCCAAATCACGGACAGACAGGATCTATTACAGGCACAAGTGGCAGTGAGATAAACTACAATCCAAATGACTAAGCTGTTTCTAGCTGTAAAAATTAACGAATAATAATGTTCTGGAGGTAATGTCTATGAGGCATTAAACAGCAGTTTTATTTTAAATTATGCAAATCTGTCCCTATGCATAGAGCTTTAATTGGAACACCAACGGAAAGTGTTGGCTGCTAGATGGAAGGAGTGTGGGAAGCTGCTGCAGACATGCGAAGTCTCTTTAATTCATGTGCACTATCTTTGTTTTTATTCACCAGAAAAGTCAAATCCTCTGAATTCTGGTTAGTTTCAACTTGGTTTTATACCAAATATGTATAACTAAAAGAAAAAAAGGAAAGGGGGGGGAGAGAAAAAAGGAAAAGGCCAGATGACACACGTACACAAAACACATGGCCAAGGATTTTACAAAGGCTTCCTCGCTCTTAGTGAGAATTTTCCCAGGGAAGCTGCTGGAGTGAGGGAGAAAGGCAGGAGTGCTTTTGAGTTAAGGACCCTCTTTCCTAAAAAGAAATGTAGTGCTGCCTCATTTTTGACATCTCCAATATGTAAACTCAGTCACAGGACAATGAGAAAAATAAAAGAACCCCCAAAAATATATTGATAGTAAAAAAATTTCATGTATGTGATAATATTTAGCATAACTTCCTTTTTTTTTTAAAACAGAAAAAATAATGCAGCTTTCTTCCCTCATCTTTCTACTTACTAGTAGATTTGAAGTCAATAATGTTGATAGCCACATGACAAGAAAGCAAATTAAGAAAAGACATATAGAAAAAGAATGCTGAAAGGCGCAGAAGGACATGCAGTTTGGGACAATGCATCTTTTTGAGAAGGGAGTCAAACGCCATATTCTTAAGCAAAGAACAGGAGAGATGTTGGCAAATCAGAAATAGCAGATGATTAAAAGCAATCAGATAAAAGAAAGTCCCACTTAAGCAGCATGAAAGAAACAGAAAATCAGACCAGAGGATAAAGTAAGTAAATGTCCTTCTATATAAATGTTAGATATCTAAGCGGGGGGAGATACAGAAAAAACAGAATAGCTAGCAAGGGTACTATCCATCAGGAAAAGCTTAAAGCTAAATCCAATAAATAAGTTAACTGTATGAAGTAACACGCAATCCCTGCGGACTGGAAGTTCAGTCCCACACAGGGCTGCGAGTGCAGTATGCAGTATTTAGCATACCACCACCAGGCTGGCCTGGATGGGAGCAGTGACTCCGATTTGCTTCGTGAACTCAACGACTGCAAGATCAGGAAACACAGCAGTACTGGGAGATTTCAATGACCCCACGTAGCTTGTTTAAATGTTGTATCGGGGCACAATGCCAAAAGCAAATTTTCAGACCCTGCTTCGTGAGCAGCTAGCCAGGAAACTCCGAGGGGAAGCAACTCTTCACCAGGTCTCAGCAGGGCTGTCAATGAGTCACTCTGCAACTGTGATCAGCGTGGATGTAAATTCAACATCTGTGCATAAGCAAGGAAGCCAAAATCTCCACAATGGGAGTGGGTTCAACAGGATTCTTGCGCAAAAAGGAGGAAGCTTAGTTAAAAAAAGAAAGCTAAAAGAAGCAATGATATAGGTAGAGGAAATGTCTTTTTAAAGGCATGAGATTGAATTTCAGCGCAAGTGTATACTACCTAAAGTGGTCCAAAGAAAAAAAAAAGGCACGATTAAAAAGAAATGGTACTTGAAGAAAGACAGACAACTTTAAAAAGCTGAATTTTTGTCCAGCTGAAGATAACAGGGGGGAAAAATCCTCAGAAGTATAACACTATAATGCAACAGGCCAAAATAAAAACCTTTGAAACACAACTTGAAAAAGTTTACACTGTATTAATAAATCTTCTGTCAACGTACCAAAAGATGAGAAGCCTGCCACAGCAATCTGTGGAGCCAACACATGAGCAAGGTGAGAAAAGAGCATCCAGAGATGAGGCCACACCAGAGAAAGCAAACTGATGTTTTGCATCTTTGTTCACCCTGGAGCTGCTTTGAAAGATTCCCACGTCAGAGCTCTTCTTTGCTGTCGCTGTATTAAGATATGTCTCATATTAAAGTGGCAGTGAAAGACATTTTACACAAATCAACACTACTCATCTGCCCAAACCAGATGGTATTCATCCAAATGTTCTAAAGGAACTCAGGGATGAAATCACTAAGCCATTAATTGCAAAGAGTGTCTTCTCATTTAAAATAATGTTTGTATTAGGAAATGGACATTACAAATATGGATTCCAATTTTTTTAAAGGCCTCCAAGAGCAATTTAGAGAGGTATTTCAGGGCAGTAAAGTTTGATGTCAGCACTAGGCAAATTAGTAAAAACTATTCCAATTCTGTAATTTGACACATGGAAAAATAAGAGGTACCGAGTGAGAGTCCACATGACTTTGGAGAGGGAATGCACAACTCATTAACGTCCTAGTTTTTTGACAGAATCAATTAATCCATAAGAAGGAAAATTCAACCAAATAGCCTACTCTAAAAATCTTTCAGGAAGATCCCCCACAAAATGTGCTCAAGAAACTATATTGCTAGAGGATAAGAGGACGAGAGGACAGGTCTTCATTTGGAGGAATAATTATGCTAAAAATGGGAAACATAAGGTTTGATTCACTTCTGCTATTGAAAAAAGTCATCAAAGGAGTCCCACAAGGCGTTTCAGTCAGTGCTATTTAATGTATTCATAATTACAGAAACAGGGCAGATGGTGACAAAAGTCTGCTGATAACACTACATCATTCAAAGGAGTAAAACGAAGACAAGTAAATATCAAGTAAGATAGTAAGTATGAAAAGTTATAGATGAACCTCATGATACTGAGTGACTGGTCATTAAAATGGCAAAAGAAATTCACAGCAGATAATTTTAAAGGGATGTTCTAACGTTACATACAAAATGAAGGCTTTCACACAAACTGCTACCATTTCAATAAAGGTACCTGAGTGGTATGATACAGAGTACCACGAAAACATCAATTTGCCATTCAACAGTGATTCAAAAAACAAATGCATTCAGAAATTTTTAGGAAAGTAACAGAGAACAAAACAGAAAATGCTAGTATAGCACTGCATTAGCCCCTTCATTGTGCCCTTACCTTTAACACTGTGTTCAATACTGCTCTCAAACAGGACACAAGGGAAGCACAAGAAATACACATAAGACAGACAAGGGCAAGGAAAGGAATGAAATTACTTCTTTTCAAGGACCAAAAACTTTAGTATCTATAAAATCAAAAGCTTACAGGATAAAGTGGAGGAGGTGTTTCGTCATAACCCACACTTGTGGTAAAAAAATGTGCCCACATTTAAAAAAAAAAGAAAAAAAAAAGAAAAAAAAAGAAAAAAAAACAGATGGGGAAAAAAAAAATCTATGACGGGATATTAAATAAAGGGACTGCACCTCAGGCTCAGGAACTGCTCGAGTCAAAAATTGTTAAGAGTCTGGGAGAGTGTTCGTGGAAGAATGAATATCCCTCCTGTCTTCAAGAAGGGAACAAAGGAGCATTTGGGGAACTACAGGCATGTCCACCTCACCTTCATCCCTGGGAAGGATGGAGCAAATAATCCTGAAACCCATTTCTACACATAGGAACAAGAAGGTTTGGGAGTAGTCAGCGTGGATTTATGAAGGGCAAAATCATGCTTAGCCAAAGCGATAACCTTCTAGGTAGCTCACAGGATGAGGGTAGAGCAGTAGATACTGTTTATTTTTACTTTAGCAAGGCTTGTGACACCATCTCCCATAACATCCTAATTGACAAACTAATGAAGTATGGGCTAGATAAGTGGATAGTGAGGTAGACTGAAAAACGCAGAAATCCTAGGTTCAGCAAGGTGTGATCAGCAGCATGAAGTCCAGCTGGAGGTGAGGCACTAGTAATGTACCCCACAGGTTGACACTGGGGCTGATACTATTTAACATATTCATTAATGATGGCACAGACTGTAACCTCAGCAAGATTGCAGATGATACAAAACTGGGAGGAGTGACTGATACGTCAGATGGCTGTGCTGCTATTCAGAGGGACCTCCACAGGCTGGAGAAACGGGCTGACAGGAATCTCATGAAACTCAACAAGGGTGGAAAACATGTTGAGCATGAGCCAGCAATATGCCCTTGCAGCAAAGAAGGGCAACAGCCTCCTGGGCTGCATGCGTGGCCAGCAGGTTGAGGGAGGTGATTCTTCCCACTCAGCACTGGTGAGTCAGTCTGGAGTGCTGGGTCCAGGTCTCATCTCCCCAGTACAAGAGAGACATAGACATACTGAAGCAAGTCAGTTAAGGGCCTCGAGGATGGTTAAGGTACTGGAGCGTCTGACACGAGAAGAGACTGAAATAGCTGGGAGTATTTATCCTGGTGAAGAAAAGATTCAGGGAGAACCTTATTAATGTGTATAAATACCTGATGGGGGGGGTTGTAAAGAAAACTGGGCCAGACTCTTCTCTGTGATGGGCAGTGACAGGACAAGAGGCAATGGGTATGCATTGAAACACGAGAAATTCCATTTAAACATCAGAAAAAGACCTTTTAATGTGAAGAGGGTCAAACACTGACACAGGTTGCCCAGAGAGGTTTTGGAGTCTCCATCCTTGGAGATATTCAAACCCAGTTGAGCATGGTCCTGGCCAACCTGCTATAGTTGACCGTGCTTTGAAGAGGGGACTTGGACTAGATGATCTTCAGAGGTTCCTTCCACCTCCAATCATTACACGATTCTGTGAAACTCCACTACAAACTTGTATCCTTTTCTTACAGTTCATAAGTATCTGGTATGTGCTACTGGCAGAGACAAAGGACAGTCCAGCTCAGTACTCTGTTGTGACCTAGTATGGTCATTCTCATTTTCTAGATGACAATTTTCAGTAAACTATTTGAATTTAAATGTTGTAAAATGTATCACTTTAAGCTGGAATCAGTTTATGTTGATGAAAAGCACTCAATTTGATTAATATTTTCCAAAGCTTTATAGGTTAAAAAAACCCAAACAAACAAAAAAAGAACACACCTTTCTTCTTGCACAGAAGAATCAACAGCAGAGCAAATCACAAATTAAAGCATAAACCTAATGTTTGCTTTCTTTCACCTCATCTGATTAGAGCCATTAAATTTGCATCATCCTTAGCTGTGCAATTATTATCACAGAAAGCTTAGCCTGTTAAATTCAATTCTCACATTGCAAAAGCTTTCCAGGGAGTGATTCTCCTTTTAATATAACTTCTGCAGGATTTAAATGGAGGTTATGTTATTTGGAGAATCTATTTTTCCTCCGTATCTTCCTCCTAAAGGAGAAGGTGCTCAGAGCTGACTCATAAGGACCCAATGGCTCCTTATCCCAATTCAAAGAATACAGGGCTGAAAGTGATGAATGTATAGCTGAGAAGGACCCTAATATTGCTTTGTGCTACATCACTCTGACTCTCACCATAGTCAATGAGTTTATTCTCACCTTCCCTCACTCCTCATCTGATAGAAAAAAGGATAAAATAATGCATGGCAAGAAAGGGAAAAATGTAAAAGAAGATTTTCCTAAACCAATAATCTCCTAAAAAGCTTTCTCTGCATGTACAAGATGTTTTGGAGAGTATTTATAGTAGGGGTTTTCAAAACCATATCCTCCAATAAAGAATTCACCTTGATTTATTTTTCCCCTTCCTGCCCATTTATTTTAAATTATAATAGTTTTCTATCCCTCTAAATGTAACAGTGCAATTCAGAAATTTCTCAAATTAGAGAAGACTGCTTACCCACCACGGATACTAGTCAACTTGACCATTAAAATCTACCAAAAACATACAATCTCCGCTCAGAAAAATGCCCCACATCCAAGCCACATCTAACATCATTTCATAACATCTCTATTTAAACCTAAACAAAATCTGCATTTACTGATTTATAGTATTTCTGAATCATATAAGTCATCTGTTCTCCCTCCAAGTACCAACCCCTTCTCCTAACAAGTATGTGGGTAATTAGAGTATTTCAAATTGTAAAATGCTACCAATCTAAGCCATTGGGCATCTCATCTCTTTCTTGGGATTGTTTCTATAAGCAGCAGTGACACAGAAGACATGCGGGACATTCACCCAATTAGCGTTTTCATTCATGCAGCATTTGCTGATAACCTTTCAATTTAAAATACCTTGTTTCCTTTTAATTAACTTTCTCTTGGGAAGACATTCCCATTCGAAGTGACGGAATATGTGGATGAGAAGCAAACAAAGCAGGAATAATATCCTTGCCTCTGCTCTCAGAAGGAAGTCCCAAAGCCTGAAGGCACACAGAAATGGTCTGTACACGTTGCACTTTGCTAAGACACCTTAGTTAAGCAGGCTCTCAGTGAACATCACCCATGCTTGAGTCTGGATTCCTTCCTGTCTCTCTGTGGCACAGAGCTGATGATACTTTCTTACTTCACATGGTCTTTAAAAGGACCGACTAACAAGGGTTCAGAGTTTCAAAACCTAATATTGATGAAACTAAACATCAGAAAATAAAACCAATCACCGTGCTAATGGCCAAAGCTCTTATCTGAGTCGTCCACATGCAAGGAAGAGAGCATATTCCACAGCTACATTTGTATCAGTTCCCTGGTCCTTCTGCTGCAGCTGCCTATGGGAACATAAATCACCATCGACTCTGGTGGGGCTTCTGATCATTTTAACAACTTTGCTGTGAGCAATCAGACCGAGATTACCAACTCTTCCAACGCACAATTAGTGCTATGCACTGTTAATTTTTAAGTGGGATGAAATTTATAAACTAAGTTAATGTTGTTTAAAAGCATTAATTAATGCTTAATTAATGAAGCATTTAAAAGCCTCAAAATGTTAGAAAGCTTTTTGTAAAGGATAGTCATGACTTCTTTCACATAGTTATTTTCTTACCTGCCTCTTCCTACTCTTTGGCATTCCTTCCCTCTATCCCACCCCTGCAAAAACAATTGGAGAACGAACATGCCCATCCAACGGAGCAGTTACTGCCTCCCTTTCTTTTTTAAGGAAAACTACTAGAAAATAGTTTACAGAGAAATCTGTTTGGCTAAGGAGCACGGAGTCAGAAAAGTATTTTTGGTCAAAACAGATAAGATGGGGGATATCAGAAAGAGAAAAGAAATGAACAGACATGGCCATCGTTTCCCTGCAGCCTACTGGCTACAGACAGGGTCACCTGGGGTTGAGCAGAGCAAACATCAATCCCTCTTGTAAACTTAACCATTAGATTAAAGAGCCCTTTACTTCCCTTTGATAAGCTGAAAGACTGAGCTCTGTGCATCTCTCGCAGCAGGCCATTTTCTCCAGCTTTCAAATGCTCCCGTGACTCTCTTCCACTTTTCTAGACGTGTCTGAATGTATGGACAAGAGGCTCTGAGGTATTTCAGCATCACCCTCACAGCAGCGTGCACAGAAAACAAGATACTGCTCTTCTCCCTACTCATGAGTGCAGTTTACATGAAGTTCATAATTACCCAAGACACAACCATGGAGGTCACCTCTCTGATCCCCTCAGCCTTTTTACCATCACGATTTTCCACCATATGCCAATATCTTTTGTGCATCATATCCCACATTTCTTGTTCCCAGATAAATAGCGTTCCATTAAGCTGAACTTGGTTTTAATGGGCTAACTTAAAGCTCTTCTGTCAGTCCAGTCCTCATAACTCCATCAATCCTTTTTTGTCACCCAAAACTGTAATCAGCAATAATTTGTATTTACTGCCAAATAAGTGGTTAAAATGCTGACTAGAAGCAAAGCGGATACTGATCACTGCTAAACTCCAGGCAGTTACAATTACTCAATGTTCATTACATTTAAAAGATCTGCGAATTAACCAGTTTTTAATATATTTAACCTGTGCCTTATTGATACTGCATAGTGCTTTCCCCCCACCCCCTCAAACAGAGAATGAGTATCAGGAAACTTCAATTTAAAAAGATAGCAAACTCTCAGAATATGATACAGAAAACAGTGAAGCTGAATAGTTCCAAACAGTTCCAAAACTCCCAGACTAATTTCTAAAGAAAAAAGCGTACACAGAATTTTGGTAAAGATGTGGAAAACCAAAGTGGAAATCAACAAAACCGGTTCAACTTCTAAATTTCTTTTGGTGATACTTCTTGTTCTATTGCATAAACAAAATAGTTGTCCTCCTTACCAGATCCTGAGAATTCTGCACGCTCAGAAACACAAAACTTGGTGAATAGTACATTTTCTTTGTTTATCAAGTGTTTTTTTTCCATGTACATCTCACCGTTTAATTTCCAAGGAGATAAAATTTTTGGGTAACTCCCATTCTGAGTACTCAGAGGGAAGCACTTGGTAACTAGACAGTATTGAACACCCACCCTCTGAAAATTAGGTGGGTTATCAGCAATTACTTATCGTTTATGGAAATATTGCATTAATTTATTTAGCACATGAACAAATACAGTGACCAACGTAAGGCACATTTACATTGAAGAGAGCACTGACAACAGCTTTAGTGAGCTTTACAAGGCTCTGGGTGAGTCACGTGCTGATTTTAAAATAAAATATGAGCGCACCAGATGCCACACCAAGTGTCGACCCTACCACTGACCAAATTCTGAGCAGTAGCCCCAGACAGCTCAAGGCAATCAGGTCTCTTACACTTACATTTTAATACTCATATCTTTATGCAGAGGTGGGACTGATCCATTTGCTTGTTTTCAATATGGAGCTAAGCCAGGTGTTGTAAGCAAATTGTAACAGGTAGAAACTATTGTCTTTCTGCAACTGGCTGTCTCGCTGCCATTCAGCTGCCTGGGCAGGATTGAGTTAAGCCTGGTTGGGGGAGGGGGACTCGGTTCAACACTGGGACTCTTGCCATTTGGTATCAAACGCCGAAGGAAACCAGGAGCCAAGAATCTACTCCAGAGCCACTTGGCCTCCAGTGTGCCTCCTCGAAATCTTCTGCCCATTACACTAAGTGACAAAATGAGTGATAGGGGATGAGGCTCAACAAAGATCCTTGCTTGTGACAGAGCAAAGAATAGGCCAGGAAGCTGAGAACAAATGGATGAGGAGACTTAGTTCTAACACGTCAATTCTCTCCAATTTAATGTCCAAACTAACACAATCATCATCAGATGCATGGAGGAAGCCCGAGGCCTTTCAAGCCTACAGTTTTTACTCAGAATAATCTAAACTGTATACAATCGACACTGCCTTCCTCCCACCCCAAGGTAAGATCACCCAATTTCTGCCTAGATGAAAATGCTTTGTGATGCAAAAAAAATTGCTGTGCAAACTGTCAAGATGAGAA
>NW_008825167.1:9767129-9781254 GCF_000699105.1 Pygoscelis adeliae
CCTTTTCTGCTGCAGGGCTTCATCTGTGGAACAGATACTCAGTGATCAAAGGAATGTCTCCTCAGAGGCTACCAAGCAGAGGGAAAAAAAGAATGGGAACAGATGATTACTACTTCCATAATAAATAACACTGCACTCCACAAAGGTTTGCTCTAAAAAATCCACAATTGGTACAAACTGCAGCTGAAGTCTATTGTTAGTTGTAGGACCTGACTTGTAACCTGTACAAATCATTACAGCGCCACTGCTTCCAAAAGCACTAAGCACTCTTTACACCAATTATGCCAATTTATTGCCTTGTCCCCCAGCAGGGCACATGCATTTGTGCCCTAAAATACGGTTTGTTTTCAAGGAGAGAAGGTGGAGGGCTGTGTAGGTTAGCTTGCCCCCAAGGGTGACACCACACAGTTCACTTCTGGAATGACTTGTTTTCTGGTAGTGAAATCATTCCGTGACTTGCTGATGGGGAAATCCAGCTCACTGTGAGCACGGCAGCAACACCACCTGCTACTACTCATGGGAATTTTACAGAGAGGGTGCAAAGGAAAATTAAATACCGAATATGCAGCACTCTGTGGACCAAAACAAAAACCTGGAAGAATCTCTGTCTGGTCTAGGCTCTGCCTCAGTGTCATCCCAACACTTGCTTTGTAACGTGTAATACAGTAATTCACTTTTCTTTGCCACCTGTGAGATAGCAGACAAGAGCCTCTTCGCGCCATTCTTGATTAGCCAGTCAAACTGAACATGTAGATTCAAAACAGGACAGAGTCATAAAAGAGAAAAGCTTTGACCCTTCCTTCTTTAATTTCTCTCTTAAGAAAACAATATGGCAAAATAACACATTCGAGGGAACAACCTTCAATGGAACAAATGCAATTTGACTCCCTTTTGTTTCCCATCCCCAGTCCTAAATGTTCCAGTGGCAAGGACTGTTTCACAAGCTTGCTGCACAAACTGAGGCAAATCCATTAGCTTCTCATAGACTTTGGAGTGGCTACTCTATATTCTGATTTTCAGAGTTAATGCTGACTTTCATCCCATTTCCTTTGCATTGTTTCCAGTTACCTTGTATCCATCACATACTGCACAAAAGAATCCAGCTTTGACGGGAAGATGCCAAGAGACAAGAAATCCACCAAACTAATGTTGTGCCTCTTACAATTTCTCCTCCATTCATAATCACTTTTTAAAGCAATCAGCAGTTTTTACTTTAGCAATTTCAGGTGCCTATGTTTGATCCTTGAAACCCTGTCAATCAAGAATATACATGTATGAAAGGATAGGTCAAGCTAAAGATGACCCAAAATTGTCCAAAACACCATAAATTCGATAGCGGTAAAAACTGCTGTATGAAGTCCACTCTTTGAATAAGGCTTTAGCTTTATGCACATCCCAGGATTAGCACATGAATTCCCCTCAAAAACTCTGCTTTGCACATTTCAATATTCTGACTTAAAAGAATTCTAAGTGAAGGATCATTAAAAAGAATATAATTCTCCTTCCTTTCCTGGCACAACTAATCTTCCTAACATTTGTGGCCACAATAATGTTTACCTGTCACAGATAAATCTTCAAAAGAAAAAAAAAATACTTTAACCTGTCATTCAGTCTAAATAATGCTTTATTTAGAAGAGCCCACGTTACAACCAATTACAGCACATCCTGCCGAATTACCTGGGAGCTGCTCCACAACAAACTACAATTCTATGACTAGAAACGGTAGGCTTGGCTTTGGTTCGTGGATTACAGCAGCTGCAGCCAAGAGATGTCATAAATAATGTACCAGCAACTAAACCCATCAAGAATTCATACTACATAACAGAAGTGAGGACAAAAAGTTAATGCTGGCATCCCCACTGTTCTTACGCTGAGAGGTTCAATGCATACAAGACCAATGTTATCTTTTTCAAGAGGTAATGAAGTGAATTGAGTGTCTCAGTAATTTTTAAAGAACTGCATTCCCAGTGTTAATGATTTTGGCATTTAGGGATTTTCACACTTATTTTTATATTCAGATAAATAAGGTAACTATTCGAAACCATTCACCCAAACACAGCCTATTTTATGTGGGGAGAGCAGCAGAGCAGGACCCCCAGAGGACAGAGCATCCCATGTCTACAGATGGGATAAAGTAAGTGTGTTCAGTTTTGCAGCGCTTCACAGAAGATAGAGATCAGCAACCTGGAGTGACTCCAGTGGAGGGTCACTAAGATGGTGAGGGAACTGGAGCACATGACGTAGAAGGAACAGCTGAGGGAGCTGAGTTTGGCTAATCTGGGGAAGGGAAGCGAGGCTAATGAGGAATCTGACTGCAGTCTTCCAGCACTTAAACAAAGGTTTTAAATAAGACAGGACTAGGGTACGTGGTGAAAAGATGACAGATGGCAGGCACAAGCTGCAAGATGGGAAATTCCAGTTGACATAACCCTTCGCAATGAGACCAGCAAAGGATGGACAGAGGTTTCCCAGCAAAGCTGTGGGATCACCATCCTGGAAGATTTTCAGAACTGGATAATACAAGGCCCTGAGCAACCTGATTAACTTCTGCAGCGAGCCCTGCTTTGAGCAGGGGCTGTACTTGATGACCACCAGAGCTCCCTTGCAACCAAAATCATTCTCCGAATGTATGCAATATGGAAGAAACTTCCCAGTAATGCAGTTATGTAAGTGATCAACTGGGAATCAGAAAACTTATGTCCTATTCCCAGCCCTACCAAACGTGCTAAAGAAAAAAAAATAAATAATGTTTATTACAATAATATCAACGTGTATCAATTCCCAAGAGGAAATATCAAAACATTTTATAAAACTCACGCACTTGAAAGTACCAAGACTTCCAGTTAACATGGAAATCAAATATAATTTGATACTTAAATATTTACTCATATTTACTTATTGAATTACTTTACAAATGTTAACATGCCTTTTGAGAAGCTAAGTCCTATTATCACCGTGAAGTTCTTGGAAATCCAACCCTGCATTTCACATACCAGCACACATTAAGAGATGTTGTACCTGAAGTATATTTAAGGATGGAGTCAAGGTCTCCTCGAACTGTGGCTGTAAGGGACGAGGCCCAAGTGACTGTGCTGTGAGCCCGGACAATGCACCGAGAGAAGGCTCCAGAAGTCAGCCACGGGGAGGGGCCCAGTGTCACTTCCCTTGACTGATTGGTGTCTCAACCACTCCTGGAACTGGGGCGAGAGAAGGTTGCAGAAGTCTTGGACTGGGGCCAATAAATAGGGGCGCATACGAACCTCCCGGGGCACTCTCTACACTGACACCCTCCCTCTCTTTCTCTTTCTTTGCCCTTAATGCTGCTAAGTAATGCAAGGCCTACCTCAACTTCTCATAAAGCCACTTAGCTTACATGACATATTAATACGTAGAGGGTTGACGCTTACAGAGCGTTTGTTCCATTAAAGCTGATGTTCATGTATGGACCTTGACTGTTATCTCACCTTAATCCACACCGAGGGGGATTTGCAGACCTTAGTCACTCTCCCCTTCTCGTAGGTGGCGTGTGACAGTGACCTATTAAGGTAATGATGTGATAGGTCAGGGTGCTTTATGCAGCATATTTGTAACATACTTTTCTGATCTTTAAACAATTAACTTTCTTTCCTTTTTTGATTTTATTTAACTGTGCTTCTTGGACACTTTCCACTTTGGAACACCGACAGATTCATATATTCACCTGAGGCCATATGGAAAGCCGAGACATGAGAGTTTTCACGCTGGGCTTCTGCCTTTTGCCAGAAAGCACTGCCCTCTCACAGTGCAGAGGAATAATATTTTACTGGTGTGTCCTTCCCATTAGCACAGAGCAGTCTGAACTAAACTGAAAATTGCACCAAATAGCACCGAGAGTTGAAGTATTACGCACCTGAAAACATCACACATACAAAACTCCATGACATTTATATTTTGCTTCCAATGATTTTTAAATGAGGCAAAAAAGTGAAATATTACTAGTTTTCTAATTCTACATGTCAGGCTGAAGAAAGAGCAAATTAAAAACTACTGAAACCTGAGAGACCAGTATTTAGCACAGACACTGCCTAGAGGTAGAGTAAAGGCAGAGGAATCTCAAACTCTAGCCAGTGTACTTCAGAACAGCACAACTTTATTTTTAAATTCTATCCCAAAGAGACATCACGAAATTAAGGAGTGGACAGCATATGGTAAGAATTAAGATAAAACAGTGATAAGTCTCCAAATTCTTGGAAGAGAGTAAAATTTAAAATCATTTTCTCTCCCACGTGTTAACATTTTATGTTGAAGTCTTCAGAATAGCCAGCAATCCTAAGGACGGATCAGCGTTACAGAAAACTATCTGAATCATTCAGAAAGCACGAGCATACATTCTCTTCCTGCCAGAAAGGAAAGCTTGAAAGACTGGATATCAAAAGGTTGAATGATGTAGATGCTTTTGAGCTGAACTGTTAATCTTTTTGATATTAAGAAAACACACTTTACTGCCTGTCTGTTTACTTGTTTCCCTGGCTTTTGCCCAGAGGTGGCTGTATTTCACTGATACTGCAATGTCTTTTTATCAAGGGATGTAATTCGAACTGCATGCACCCTCTTCAAGAAAAACGATAACCATTTGGCCAAGAAAAGTACATACCAGATTTGGGGGAAAAAAAAACAACTAACCCAGTCAGGTGCTTTTTTTATATAGGCGATAACAGGGATTTTCCCCCCTCTCAGACTGAAATTACAGCTTCAGATCCTATGATAGAAAATTGGGATCAAATGTGCTCACAGGTCATGGAAGTATCTAAAGTCTGTCAAAGCAACTACGGGGAAAAGCCCTGCCATCCGAAGGAATCAGCTCTTGGAGCTGACATGTTAGGCAAAAATGCAAAAAATTTTGGTAGGCACTTAGTACCTCATCCAAAAAGCAGCTTCTTCAGTCTGGACTGGAGAAGTCAGGCCTGGAAGAGACAGAAACCCAGCCCCATGAAAGAGGGAGGGCAATAGCTAGAAAGAAAAGGCCACTAGGAGGGAAAATTGGTGAGAAAACAAAATACCTTTTTTGAAGGCTAGCTCAAGAATGGCTATTTGTTGAAGCAAAATAAGTTACTATCCTTATATTGCATCCCTATATGCAACAGGAAGAAACGATGCCGAAGTGGAAAGAGGGCAGCAGAAGTAGAAAGGGACAAAAGATCATATGAAAACAAAACAAACAACAAAAAAAAACCCCAAAAGTAGCTGGAACAGAGCTTCAATTGACTAATTATCAGTCATCTGTTCAATGACAGGTGGCAGTAGGAAGGAGGAAGGAAAAACTTTCAACTAACCTTCCATATTATGGAACACCAAAAAGAATCAAGACATTTAAATCTTATTGTAAGATGGGTTTAATTTTTGTAAACTACCCATGCCCCCAAATTTTTCAGCACATAGGATTATATTTACATTTTAAAAACTGGCCTGTATGGAGTTTTTAATTGTCCCAATCCCTCCCAAGTTAAAGCAGAGAAAGCTGCCTAACAATACAAAGTTCCTAATAAATAAGTTATGTGGGAAATACTGCCTTTGATATTTTCACACTTAAAAATATATTCCATACTGCAGGGATAATGAGAGTATAAAACATTAACACTGCGTTTTTCTATACCATTCTGCATAATTAACTACGCAGCTGTTCATTTATTCAGCCCCAACAACCAAATTAATTTGCAATCAGTTCGCAGGGGATGCACTAGAGCAAACCGCACATACTACAGAAGCAAGCAAAGCTGCTCGCATGCCACATACCACATCAATGACACAAGGTGCCCAACACTAAGAGAAGCAACAGGGGGTTGCAAAACAGCATTTTCAAAACAGTAGCTGAGAAAAGGCACTTTGTCATTAGTTGTCTTGTAGTAACACTACGGGCGTTTTTGGATGGGTCTCATGGTATGTCAGTGCTCTCTGATGATCTCCTGTCCTTCTCAGGCTCTATCCAAAAACTTTAAGGAGACAAAACACAAAACATCCCTAAGCATTACAGCTCATTTGTATTATGTATATTAATGCAGCATTACAGCCCCAACACTGACTGGGGTGCCACTGCGCTTGTACAATGAGTTCTCCAAATTACTTAGATCAAAGAAACAAATCAGGCAAAGACCAAGCGGAAGAAGCACAGGAACTGTAGGTTCTTCAAACAAGGTCACACAGTAGGCTGAAGGTGGAACCAGTAGTGTCACTAGCTGCTGAGTGCAATGTCATATCTATTTCACCAGATGCTCCGCTAAGCCATGACTTTGCCCTTTCCAGATTTTAAAAATATATCCTATTCTGGTTTTTATACTTCATTCATCATCATAAAAATATGATGAGCAATGAAACTAGCTGCTTTGATTGTGGTTTCTTATTTATTCTGTTTTGCAGAGTGGCAAAGGAAACATTGCTTAATATATATACGGTGTCATTCCATTGGCCCCTAGGTTACGGGCCCCACACCTACCTGCTGTGCTGGCCTGCTGCCAGTGGGAGGTAATGGATGACAATGCAGCAAAGTACTTTTGATTAGCTAAAAACTAATGGCTCAACTGTTTTTGTATGAATTTAGTACAGAGGAATCATGCCACAATAAAAGCTCTGAGATTGCAATTCTCGGTTTAATCATACAGAAGTGGATCATGGGCACCACCAATGCAAGCTTCCCTCTTTTATGCTGGGAGGGAGGGCAAAAGCAACACACACACAAAATTACAAACCCCGCAGATGACTAATGCATAGAAGGACATTGTTTCTCTGCTCTTAAACCTGTCTGCTGAGGCTAGCAAGAAAGATGATCATTTCTTGTAGGGAGGCTTACGCAGTAAGATACCATAACAGATCTGCGGAAATGCCAGTGAAGTGGCTTTTCTGAACTTCCTACTGCTACCGACCTGGATGGATTTTGGGTAGGAAAGATTGCTTATTCTATTACTGCCAGTCCCAGCCAAAAGGAATCTACTTAAAATAAGAACCTGTGGTACAATTCCCACACAGTCTGTGCCTATAAAAAAAACACGTTTGTGATACCAGTTCCAGTTAAAGCCATCAGAAATGCTATGACTTACGTTCAAATTACTCAAACAATCGGACAGAATTCTTAAACCATTTAAAATAAATGGTTATTCTTTCTTAATAGACTCAGTCATTATGAGTTATATCCCACAATGATTTAATTCCTTTTCCAGAAGGACAATTAAAGAAAAGAAAAAAAAATAGAAATCAACCTGTAAAGTAGCAAAATTCCCATGTTCCAAGATACATTTAACATGCTCAGCAGCTGTGCTGCAACCAACTCCAATAAACAGAAGTGTACTGCAAGCAAGAGCCTTTACCTAACTATGTAAATCACAGCTTTCCAACTGGATATTAATCCATATGTCATATATTCTTCCTGTATTCACAAACTAGTGTAGAAACATGTAAACATTCAAAATCATCATCACCACTCTGAGTTGTTGAAGACTTGGAAGAGTAGTTAATGACACAGCACTCTCATCTGTGAGCAACAGATACTCAGTAAAGAATTTTGGACAGACTTCTTTGGTAGCTTTTACTTGCTTGTGGGATTTTATTTTTCAGTTCAGACCTTCATACATACTAGATGTAAAAATATTTTTTAAATGGTGTTATGGTAACACAGACATAAAAGGACCTCCTTAACCTAAGTCCCATGCCCTGGAGAGCCATTTAAAAGACATCTCCTTCAGAGGAGTCTACAGATCACAACTCAGAGAATGGTTCCCAACATCCATGACCAAAGTTCATTCCTTTATTGAATGGCCAAAAGCTACAGCCAAAACATGTGACAGGATGAGTGCAGCACCAAGGTTAACAGCAAGGTTATTGCCAGTGTGATGGGTCTTGGTCTTAGGAAAGACTGTGGTGGGTCATGTGTCCATTAGAGCATGCACTACAGAAGCACACTGCAACATCGGCACCCTTTAGGTCCCTAAATCAATACAACTGCCTGTCAAAAACATCAATAACCATCTCTTCAATACTTTGCACGTTCCAAGGTTTGTCAAGACATGTTCCCTTCATTTCCTTTGTTTTTCTTACCTGACACCCGTAATAAAACATTGCTGATAGTTAGAAAGTGAATGTAGTGGATTTCAGCCTATGGTTTTACAGCTCATTTTAAATACCCAAAATAAATTTAAAATAGAGACTTTCCTGCACAATTCAATTCATAATGATGCACTGTAGAGTATTAGCAAGAAAGAAATTGCAGCAAAGATAATGAAAGTCTTTGTAATGCTATTAGGTGAATATGGAAATATGATCAAAGAGAGCACAAAAATCTGTTGTTCAGTAAGAGAAATAAAATTCTAATTCTAGGACTGCCTTCTCAACGGTACTGCCCAAAACCTTTGCACAGTGGAACAGGTGTAAATAAGAATATAATAGGAGGACAAAAGAGCTGCACAGGTGTAACTGAGGGCAGTCTATTCTGATTGCAGAACTTGCATTACACAGGATGATGCATTAGCCAGAGAAAGCACAGCTAGACATTAGATCCCAAGCTGAGTTCGCTGGGCTAATAATTAGAAAGCCATTTCTTTTTTTTTTTTAACTTGGAAAGAGAGCAAATTTGATATGGAAATCACAGACTGAATAACCCCATCCCTTGGGGCCATTTCTACAAAGTCACTTTTCAAAGCAGAACCACAATATAAGACCATCTGGAAGTGCAAGTTGCTGCAGAGCACAGTTGCTCACTTATTAAGCAGCACTTTGCACCAAGAAAGAAATTCACTGGGGCATCAGACTCTATATTGGGGGAGTTTTGTTTGCTTTTTAAATTAATTTCAGGAAATGGATGAAATGACTTTCACCTACAAGTCCAAGGAGTGTGGAAACAAATGCCCATACTCATTCTCTCGTACTCTGTGAGCCACACAGGGTCTGGAAATTTTACTTCCCTGAGTGGTATGTTGTTCACTGCATCTACCTTAAAAGAATCCCCGGCTCTTTGTAGTCTGGATTTTAACCTTAGCATAGGCATGCACCTTTGTGTAAATGCCCAAAGCACCATGCGGTCACTGTGCGTTGATCGCTACTGGCAGCCAGTGGGCTTGTACAACCGGGTCTTGCCCTTAATACGTGGCTTTTTGTGGGTCCAGATAGAAACAGCTGTGCCAAAGAGAGGATTTTCCTGACTCCCTGAGGTTTGCCAAGTCTCATGCTGTCCGTGGGGCTCACCCAACTGCTCTCACCTCCAGCTGCCTGGCCACTGACCTGGACTCACAACCTCCTCACACAGCGCTGTGACTTCGCTCCCTCCTCGGGCTGCGTTTGGAGTAAGGAATCCCAGGATGTTCAGCTAGGGTATCCAACCATATTTAAGCAGTCAGAGAAGTCCGTTTCTTCATTTAGCAGTTCATTATTGACAACATGGGGCAAAATACCCCAACATCTCTGAAAATGGGCCTACCTGGGGTTCAGTATGCAATGCTGAGAGGAGTTAACAGTGCAGTTAACATCAAATAATGCCATTTGTTTTGCTGTGGTGAAGCAATAACAACATGGTGATGCCATTGGGAACAATGACAATTACACAGCAAGTCGCATTAGCACTACCATATCATTACAGCTTGATAATATGCAATCAAAACTTTATTAGCAATCATCACCAGCATCTATTATTCATTGCTTAGAACAAGTTAAGAAGGGAAGGGCTGCACGCATACCAGAAACAGGACTCTGAACCGGCCTAAGCACAGGGTTGGAAGCCAATTCCATGGCCGTAGAGTGCTGAGTCACTGCGTAACTTTCAGCCATCAGTTACTCTCAGGTGCCTCGTGTATAAAATGGAATAATAATAAAAATAATACATCTCTATTTCCAAGAGACATTATTAGGATTAACTCAGGTGTGCAGATAAGTATTAGTATTAATTTCTTAGTGACTACCAATTCAAAGTTAAAGTATTTGATTGCAAGATTCAAGTACATACATCTAAAGCTGCAGGCATGCAATGTATGCAGGCAGGCACCTGAGGTTGTAAAATATGTGCACCTATATATTTATGCACAAACTGGTCCATAAAGCATATGAAAACACATACTCAAGTATCTATTATCCTAAGTGGTTTGTTTGATTCAGGTCCTTCATACTGTAAATGTGCTGGATAAAGATGTGTGTGGACTCTGACAGAACAGCACTAGTATGCAAAGTATCTTCAATATATGCACAATTTGTGAAGATAATTTTAGTACCTAAATTTTAAGTTTTAGTCACAGTATCAGGTTTTTTGTTATGTTAATGAGGCCTAACACGACAACAACCTGCATTCCCAATACGTACTGCAGTTTAGAAACTCTAAACCTGACAACAATCATCTGTTCCTTCTCAATAAGTTATTTTATTTTCAAGGCGCAACCAATGTCATCTATGTTTATTACCCTACCTTATTTTGAGTCAAATAACTATACAATTTACCCCAACCTTAACAATTACTTAATAAGCAAATTAGCAAAGTATCAGAAATAGCTGACCTGGAAGCACACCTGGTGTTTTCTAACTACGTGCTTCCACTGAGATTTATGCCTCCACCTCTTCAGTGTAACCAGAATGGCTGCTACTAGTAAAAAGTTGTTAAGGCTTTCATTAATTACCACCATTTTCCCTGTTTTTTCAACAATGAAAAGATTCCAAGATAATTAAAATTTAGGCCTCCCAATCCTGTAACCTGACCTGTGTGGGCAGGCATAAATTACCTACACAAATTAACAACGCTCCGCAGAGGCACAGAAATTCACTAGATCTACCTCCAAAAATCTATCTCCTTCGCATAAAGCCCCCGCTGGGCACGTACCTCTGACTGGTATTTTTCCCCACCATTTGCATTAATCTTAAAAGTCTGACTGCAACTCTAAGGTCACTAAGAACAAATAGGCATCACTGGACCACTGAGTCACCCTTCCCTTCTCATTCCCTGTTCCACTAAGCAAGGAAAAAAAAATTATTTTGAATGATGGGAGAAAAAGAGAGAGAGATGAAGAGGAAATATGTTTTAGAGGAAGAACAGAAAGATGCAGTTTCAAGAAGCAAAGAACCGATAAATGCCAAGCTAGGATAATATTTACTGATTGGCAAGATAAAAGTGGGAGATTAACAACATTAAAAAATTAACCTGCTGGAGACTGATCAGGTTATAAAACAAGTTTATTTTCACTTAGAGAAGATGAAGCATCTGGTATGATCTAGCCAGGCAAGATAGGAAGAAGAAAAACATTGGACTGATTCAGGAAATAACCGAACAGGATCCATTCCCACTAGGGCACAGAAACCTCACAAAGATGAATGGCTTTTATCTGCTGACAAAAAAACCTGTAACATTTTTCACACCTGTTTTACTGTGTATTTGTTCTGATGCAAATGAGAAGAATGCAAAAGAGAATCAAACGAAAAAGTTTAAAAATATATACATTGTGCATTCTGGGCAGGCTGCCAACGTGACTACAACACCCCGGCTCCATCAGCAAACACGGAGCCTCACCAGTTTACACCCAACCATTTTACACAGAGAAAACCACAAAAGTTCTCTGACTTCACGGACAGTATTTATTTTTATTTTATTCAGTACAAATAATGAGCTACATCTCGACAGAGAGAGGCACTATTTGATATTTTTGCACCAGCTGGTGTCATTTGTGCTTTTCCAGATCCAGGCACTTTTTAACTCCCCCAGTCTGACAACCTCATGTGCCGCTTTTACACCACAGTGGGCAGAGGCGGAGGAAGGAGGTGAGCCCAGAGCAGAACATCTCTAGGGATGGACCAGCTACCACCCCAGGCCCAAGTGCTAATCTTAAGCACTTGCTTCCTTTCAGCTTTTCCATCTTAGTTTTATAAACAACCAAAGCATCTGGTACATCTATTACTTATAAGTAAAAAGGCCTGATTTCCCTATGATGCACACTAGCATGAATTTTATTTGAATGCAGTTCACACCAGTTCTTCTTTACACCAGCTGTCAGCAAGGTCTGAATGACCTTGTTTAAAGTGTTTACGTTCTCAAAAAGAAAGGAACATTATCTGAAGCCTGTTTCATGTTTATGTTGAAAGAGCAGAGAGTTTATTTTGAAGAGTCTGACTGAATAAGTTTAAAAGACTTCTATGATAGATTACACTGAAGCATGGATAGCAAAACTTGAAACATATTACAGGAAAGCCATGTGTGCTTACGTAATTATGGGAGTATCCAAATTGCCATTTGGTTGTCGTCTTTACACAAGATGTTGGATAAAAATTAAAACAGAAACAAATGTGCAATTAATTTTGCATCTTGTACATTTAAAGGATAATTACAAATGAACCTAAAAAGGCCAATCCTGAGCCAATACTAAGCAGTATCCATTTGATCTTGCTCTCTTTCCTGAACACCTCCTTTTTATGACTAAAAGTTTCTTTTTTACTTGAAAATACCCTTGTGCTGCATGGACCACTGCCCCTGGCCAGACTGTATTACTCAGTTACTAGTATGACAACAAGGTATTGCAAAGATATGCTGTCACTATGAGAAATCCCACAAGGTTAAAACCATGCAGCCTCCTTCAAAAAAAGTAACAAGGCTGGCGTGCAGCATGTGCTGGTGACAGACTTTTCCCACTCCCTATTCCCTTGCCCACTCCTTTTCTTGGATTGTCTCTGTAAAGCTCCTTGCACGCACAGAGGAAGGTTGAGTCCCCATACAAGCTCTTGGAACAGTATGAAGTTTACAAGTACCTAAGCCACAAGGTATTAGGTAATTCATTTGTTTCTAGACCTGAAGCTTACGGGCTACATAAGAATTTCACGTAAGACTCCTCAAATAAGTCTCCTGTCATTTACAACAACTATTTAGATATCCTGGCAGAGTATTTCAAGAATACAGATAACCCAGCAAAACTAGCATAGTAAACGTTGGAGTGATATTATATTTACTGATAACAGTGAAATACTTCCACTTTTGAAGTGTACGTAATGGATCTAGCAAAAATTTGTGGTGGAAGATTTATACAGATACGCAGAAAATTAGGGCACAAAAAGCCCACTTAGCAAAACAAAATTAACACGAGAAGATAACCCATGTGGCTACTGTAACATAGGCTTACCCGAGCCCTGGTTTTGTGCTGATATACACCTGATCATGCAATTTGTGCGCACAGAGACAACAAGCATATTGATACCTTAATTCACCAATGTTAAGGAAATGAGAATCAATTTCGAAATTCATTTGGATTACTACATGTTCCCAGTTGTCATAAGACACAAGATAACCTGCACTGGTATTATATTTCATCCAATCGTGACTGCTTCCAAATCAGGATTATTTACTAACCTCAATACACTACTCAAGAGCAGTAAGAACTCCCAACAGACACATCCCAACACAGTAAGTATTTCAAAGTTTTAAAGTAACTTTGACACAAAATTTCTAAGAAAAGGAAAAGAGTGGCATCTTGCAAAGTGGCATCAGGAAGGTACCTTATACTCTCTATCATTGTTTGTCTCTACTGTTAAAACTCATTTCAAACTCTTTCTTATTGAACTGCAGGAACTGTATTTAAGGAAGAGAAGGAGTAAGAGCTGATGACAATCTGGAAAATCTTGCTATATTAGCATCAATCAGCTACCAACTCAACTCAGCAGCAGTTTGGAAAGGGAAAAGAAACTGATCTATTCTGAGAACCAGTGGGGGAAGAAGGTTATAGGAAAAGCAGAGATCTTACCTCCACAAAGAGCTCTCCAGGACTTTCCCCATGTCAGTATGATAATACTTAGTAAGGATCAGGATCACCTAAAAAGAAAACAAGAATAAATATATTTATATATGTAAACTGATAGAAGAAACAGAAGTAGATCATGGGCAGTGTTATTCTGATGAACGCAAAAGTGAGGATCCTGAAAATCTAAAGTGTATTTCACTTTATTTTTACCTCTTACCAGTTTTGCTTTTAGACTGGGTTTTTTCCTTTCTCTTTCTGAGAAGAGTGATTTCAGCACTCGAAGTTTTCTGCAAGCCTGGTGACTTTGTGAAAGATTGCCCGTTTCACATGAGCGGTGGAGTTGGAACAGTCACATAAATCCCACCACCAAATGACAGCCCCCAAGCAATTTGTATGACTTTCTCAGC
>NW_008825167.1:9781312-9796076 GCF_000699105.1 Pygoscelis adeliae
CAGACACTTTTTTTTTTTTTTAAATCCAAAGTGTTAAACAATGGTGATTAACTTTGATTATCCAGATAACAAATTCAGACAGAAAATGAGCTTTGGTCTTCCCTACAAGATGAGAAATGCAACTTCCATGTCTGTCATTTTTTGTTCCTAGAAGTATCACATTTTTTTTCTTTCAAGAGCCAGCTCTGTGCTCTGTGAATTACTCATCTACATCACTAACAGCCAATAAAATATACAAACAAATTTCATCCACAAAACATCTTCAACCTATGAGAAGACTCAGCATCCATTCATTCAACATCTGACAAATTCACTGGTCAAACAATGTAAAGCACTAGTCCCTGACTGGTATATCAAACTGAATGCTGTTTTATATTTAGATTATTTAAAACAGATTTCCTTCACTTGCTGCCAGACCATATTAGTGGTTCTTACACCCACGTTCCCATAGCAACCCCATAGAGGTTGGAAGAACCTCTGGTTCCTTGCACAGCTGTTGGCTTTCTTTAATGTGGGGTCAACGTTAGTCTCCAACAGTTTGCAGCATGCTGTTATTTAGCTGGCACTTCCTCTGCTCCTGACCACCAGATGAAACCTCCAGCAAACAGCAACTGTAGGCATTCACTTTGATTATTCAGATAATTAATATGCTGATGATACATTTATGCCACAGTCTCTGTACGCTAGAGCTTGTGAGAGAACAGAATTCCAGACCATGGGTGTTATGTACATGGCGTTTTGGAAATAATACAACGTTTTGCAGAACTGAGCTATAATACCAGTCTCACTCAGGGTTATCTAAGCCTAAAAAATTCACAACACATATTGCTGGATGTATATTGATATAATTAAAAGCAGAACCAATCCATAATTCACAAACAGTATTAATCTCTCCTATTCTCAAAAGAGTCACAGACCACTTTGTTGGAATTCGATGATTTATAAAAATAAAGGCTTGGTTTAAAATAAAGCAAGCAAGAAAAAAAAACCCAAATCTTTTAAATAGGTTACTACAAGACTTACAAAGCCAAGAGAAATAACCATTTCCCGAAGGAGAGAGTATCTACTGATGAGATTCCTGGCTACAGCCCAAGCACACTCCACCAGGTCAACTATTTATTCTATTGTCAGTGTCTTAACTACAGCTTTCTGCTGGTGCTTGCAATTAAGGAGAAAAAGAAAGAAACTTCACTACTGGGAGCATCTATTGGCTCCAATTATTAAAGAAAAAGTTTCAGACTGTGCTTTTCTGAACAACTGAAATTCCTCTTAGGCCACAAAAATTGACCTAGGAGTTTTCTTCTAAGAGATACAAGAATGTGTATTTGGCACTGAAAATAAAAAGGAAAATATCAAAAGATATAAGAGATTACACTTTGTTTCCTTACATTCATGCAGAACCAAGACTGAATCCTGAACTTAGTAAGCCAACTTTTTTCATCCCTGTACACCATACAACCATAACTTTTTAAATTCAGATGATTTTCAGCAATGTACGTTGGAGCCACTCTGCCACAGGGTAAGCCCGATGTTTCATTCCTGAATTAACCTGGTTATTATCACACACCAAAGATCCTACTGGGTTACCCTCAATCCACCTGCTTTGAACTTAACCTCTATGGAAGCATCAACAAAGCAGCTTCCAGATAACCCATTTCTGTAACTCAGCACCTGTCTTAAGTGTTAAAGACTTGCAGGAACAAGGAGCAGTCCTACTCACTGTACTGCCTGGTAGTTGTAGTTCATGTAGGGGATGCACACACCAAATCAGAAAGCTACTGTTGTTCCACGCACTTCAAATGAATGGCTTTCAGGTAACTGCAAACTGCATTGGAGAGCAGCCATATGCAGCAAGATGTCTTATTTACGCTGCAGGATTGGTGCCTTAATCTGAGCCACAGCTCTGAGAAACAGATGTCAGTATTTTCCAATCTGACTGGTAAATTCATTCAAAAATTAAAATACCTTATTCTGCATTTCAGAATTATGGAGAACAACTTAGTAGGAAAAACAAAGCCATGATGAGCCATCGTTGGATTCTTAAATACTGTTAGCAGATTCCTGTCGCAACCTAAAAAGTACAAGGCTGCCGGGGGGCTGACCACTATTTCAACTATGCCAGTGGATTTCATCCCAATATCCGAAAAATGTAGGTCAGCTATTTAACACATTTTACAGCATTGTACTCTGGATCGTGGGCATCTTTTCAGGCTAAATAGTGATCCTGCTAACCAGAACGGTGTTTCTTCTTAATTAATAAACAGATCCAAAGAACAGGAGGAATCATTTCACAATAAAAACATAAAGGTCTTCGGGATCTCTGGATTCTGTGCGTCCTTTGTAAGAGCAGAGCCCTGTTTCACTGACTTCATTTCAATGGGACTCCATAATTACAAGCATTTTACAGGTCGGATGGAAGCCAATGGTTCACACACACGGCTGTTCTAGTGAAAGCTCGTGGGTGGCCTGTAGATGGAAAGAGGCTTGAAGCACAACAGCAACTGAGCAACTATCAAGGGTATGATTCTTAACCAGCTCATACTACCATCAGTCATGGACAGCTAAAATAAAATTAGCTTTTTTGTGTTATTATTTTATAGCTAAAATAAATGTAGGCAATAGAGAAGAATTAGACTCACCAGATTCCTTATTTAAAGATGGATTTATAGGGTTACCTAGAAATCTCTTAGTCCATCCAGTCTCCTGTTTTATGAGGAGACTTGTGAAAGCATTTTAAACCATTTAATCTTAAATTCACCCACAGTTCTTTGCGTTAGTCCCCACAGTATGTCAGTGGAGGTGGCAACAATCATTCACTGCTGTGTGCTAGGGATCTATGAACACCTGATGGTGCTTCTGGTCAAATACACCTAACAAATATATCCCTTCTGCTTTCACTACCCTGAAACAAAAGTCCCTAAGCATTCCTTCTTCCCAGATTCCTCAGAACGTGTTTGCTACCAATACCACCACCAAGGCCTTTCTACTTGCAGCCCCTAAAGAAGGAAAATGTTAATGAAGCTCAAAAATTGGAATTTTGGTTGTTTGGGGGTTTTAAGTAAATACAAGTAAAAATACATACATACTTTAGTCCAAAATAAAGACATGGATGTCTAGTACAGATCCCTTGCTCAGTATTTGAGTGTCACAGACTTCTCTTAGGAGCAGTCCTTGCTGCACCTTACCGCTTTCTGATTACCTTTCTACTGCTTGCTCTGATCCCAGTGCGTTCTGCCCCTTTGCAGCAAGATGGCAGACCACTGCAGTTTCACCTCCCTTCAGGAACATTAGAATAAACAGAGCATCGTATCTCCAGTTCCCTGCTAGGTTCCCTGCATAGAATTCAGAAGACAATATTTTCAACCTTCCCACCCCCCCCCAAGAAATTGTTTTCTTTTGATATTACATGACAGGCATACACCAACCATGTCACACAGTACAGATTTAAAATTAAAAAGGAAAAAAGGAAAATGAAAACTTTCAGCTTTTGTCACAAAAGTAGTGCTCTATTACTTGCTTCTTTACTAAAGCCCTTGACCTCTCCATAAAGCCAGAGTTGGCCAGTATTTCTCCATATGGGCCAAGGTGTGGAAGGTAAATCCCTTAGGATTCCAAAAGTCATATGCAATGTGCGTTGGAAGTAAGTTTTCAGTGGTAAATTTACAAAACAAATTGACCAGTGGTAATTCTGGTCAATTTGTCCAGGCTGGGAGACCTTGAAATTCAGAAATTTCTCTACCTCTACTTTTTCATCCTTCCCCCCCCCCCCCTTTTTTTTTTTTTTTTTTTTTTAAAGCCTAAAAATTATTTGGGGGGGGGCAGTTTGCACAGAGAGAATTTTGATTCTCCCATGCCATTCCCCCGCTTCCGTAACTTAGTGCCTGCCTGGGTGGACTCTCACTGTTACGGTAGTTACAGCTCAAAACTGTTCTCCAAACAAAAGAGTTATAGCAGTTTCTGACCCAAAAATCCCTTCTGGATATAGACCTGTCTTCAGCTGTCAGTGAATGATGGACAGTGAAAACAAATAGAAAATTCCACAGATATTATTATCCATTAACAATTAAAGTTAAAATGATCTATGTTTTTCCCCTCTCCTTTTCTCTTGCTCTCTTCTGAAAATGCTTTGCAGCAAGGCTGGACCAAAAAGAACAAACCTTCACTTTAAGAGATACAATGTGCTTTTAATAATTTCCTAATAAAATTTTGGCTTTAAAGAAGCCCATTTTAATTCTCTCTTTTCATCACCATGTCACCTAAGAGGGGTGAGAAAGGAAAAAGGAACAACTTCTAGATCAATCTCTTCCCTGGTGTTTATATGTTATCTTTGGGGTTTTTTCCTTTTCTGTGAAGGATTTGCTAAGATCCTTCTCTTTTTGATAAACATTGACTTATGGAAAAAATTCTTTCCCCCCCCCCCCATGCTCCCTCCATGATGTTTTCTTTCATGGACCATTCTTAACACAGATCTCTCTTTTTCTATCTACATGGAGATTCTTATAGATTAAGCTTTATTTGACCCCTGCCATTTGTGACTTGAAGTAATTCTTTTTTTTGGCATCTGTTCAGAAGTTTAATAGCAAAAGACATATTTTCAAATGTATAATTGCAAGTATGATTGCAAGTTTTTGTGCTTTCCCAAGTTTATTAGAAGGTGAGAGCACACTGTAAATACTTCTAGGCAGCCAGAGCTACCAGGAAAATATACTGCTCAGACAGACACAAGTTCCTGCAAACTTTTTAGCATCTGCTTAATTTAATTCATGTGAATGAACCCACTGAAATCAAGAGAAGTGTTTATGAGAGTCACTTGAACAGGCACTTAATACTCTGTATGACTGGAACGTAAGCTGCTGTTTTGTTCAAGAACACAGCCTAACCCACCTTTTCAGCTATTAAACTGTAACTATTTCACCGTAAACTGTAACTATTTCAGGGAGATCAAGATGTTCTAGGCACAGCCTATTAATTCATTGCCACCACCCCTGTACTTCCAAAACTTTCTTGACAATGAATAATCAAAAAACTCCCTAACAAATTATAGACAACCACCTACTGCTCCAATCCCTCAAGCCATTTCCAATTTGCAGCAGCAGGCTCTTCAATCATCGTGCTAAGGTCGACATTAGTTTTTACATTAATTATTTAAAACAAAGACTCTTATGAGAAAAGTAAAAATCAAGAGATTATTAGTATGAAGATATACTACCACAGGTCTATTACATGGACTAACTGCCATAATACCATTAACAATTTCATAATAATTTGGTTACACTGGGAGAACTGTAAACGGAAAAAGAGTGTTTAGGTTTACTCTGTTGCAGCGTTATGATGAAAGGTGAAAAAGGAGACATTTAGACCACTACTAAAGCTATTAAGAATTCACTGTATAAGCTTCTACTCCTCTCTGGTAATAAAGTTCATAAAAGCAACCCATGACTTAACATGAAAGACTTAGAGAATTAGATTTATAGTACTTCCAATGAAATTGTATTGGAAGAAGAGAGAACTTCCTGTGTATGAAGTCACTGACCGGACCAGTGCACTTGTCTTAAGCATTAGTAATAATTCTGTACAGTGAATTTATTCATAATTCAAGGCAAGACGCAATAATGGCTCAATTCTTATTCTCTAAGAGGTATTTCTATCCACAAGAACTGAATAAGCGCATAGTCTTGAAAGTGGTGGCTGTGATTGCTTCCAGATTCAAAACCATGTTAAATATAGTACTTTACACATTGACCCTGCAAACATTTATACAGAAGAGTAACTTTAAGATATCTAATATATTCAATCCACTATCTAGCACAGAACAGGATTATATTCTGTTAGCACTGTACAAATACAGAACAAAAAGACAACCTACTGCCTTCAGGAGCCTACAGTCCAAGTTCAGAAAAAGAGAAGTCTTCACATCATCAACAACTGATGTCAGATTTTCAGTGCAAGCTCCTAAGAAAATTATGTTTATGCGATGGCACTGCATGTACACTGTATATATATGCTTTTGGCTGCTCATCCCCACCTTACAGTTCTAACTCCACTGACTGATTTCAACCATATCTGACAGAGAGAGAGAGAGAGAGCGCCATATAGCTGAAGTAGCCATACTGGTTCATACCACAGGTCCACCTAGATCAGTAATCTGTCTCCAACAGCGGCAAACAAAAAATACAGAAGTATAAGAATGGGGGAAGCATATAAATAAAGATGCTTCCCAAATATTTTCCAGCCTTCAGCAATTTGGAACTCAGGCAGTTGGGCTGTTACTTCAGTTTTTAGCAGTTGGCTGCTTGGATAAGCACAGGCTTCTAGGTGGTACTGCCTGACCCATCAGCACAACAACAGAGAATATTGTGTTTGTAACTTTTAATGTTTAGTCTTCAAAAATCAAAGCATACGTAAAATTGGTCAACCAATCTGGACTGCTGCTACTTTAACATATTCATGTTGCTACTCATTTCTATAATCATTAGATGCAGCTCTGAGATTTCTGGGCACGCTGCAGAAGCAAAGCTCGCTCAAGCAAACAGGAACTCAATTTGAAGGCCACAGAATTACAGCGCCCAAAATTCTAGATTAAACCTGCAGCTCGGGAAACAGCGTCTAACATTTTAAGTACTTGTTCAATTAAACTTTCTGTTCTTTTTCAAAGAGCCCAAAACAATGTCACCTCTGACACAAAAATCTCCAGTTCTCTGCCATTGCCTTTTTCTACACAACCAGAGTATTTTTTAGGTTTAAATATTTAACATAGCATTTGATAAGCTCTTAAAACCACATCTGCAAACATGCCAAGAGAATAAATTTCTAAAGCATGAAGCAAGAATACTTTTTTTCCTCGTCTGGGTGATTCCTAATTGTAAATTTTTTTTGAAATATATAGTAGCTTTACTTATCTCCTCTAATAACGTATTCTAAATTGAATTAACAATCCTTCCTGCAGAAGCAAACCTATTGTCTGAATGTTCTTTTCCATTCCATGAAAATTCAAGAGGAAGCAGAGCTGACATCCAAAGAAGACATATGTAAAACATCTTTACTCTCTTCTGGATATTTCAGGAATCCAATATTATGGATGGGCAATTCACCTTAGACATCAATGTTATATAGCTATTCACTACCAGAAAAGAAAGATAAATTTCAAGTGCTGTTTGTGAAATATTCCCAGTCTGTCATGCAGTGTTACTGCCCAATAGTAAAATTGAAAAGTGAGCTTCCAATCTGCATCACTAAATCCTTTTCCAAAGCCAGAGCTTTTTTTTTTTTAACATTACCCTATACAAATAATTACGCTCTGTATTTCAAAAAAGACATTATTATGCAAGACATATGGAAACATCTGTAGAGGATACCACAAGCTGAGAAAACTGTTCATTTGACGCAGGGCTGTTGGCAGATACATTCATGCTGGTTACTCTCCCTCACAGCTGTTCTGCCTTCACCAGAACCACAGGATTAAATATCATTGTACCAGATAACATCATATTTATCAGAGGTTGCATCAACCTACACTAACCTCAAAATTATATCAAATTAGCTCTGAGAATGGCTTACGGTGTTCAAGTAACACCTAATTGCCTATCACAAAGAGGCTTTATAAGACTGTATATGGGAGCAAGGACTTCGACGCCGCATCAGGATCAGCCAAAAAGTCGCAATGTTTAATATCCTTGTTATCGTGAATAAGGACTGGACTTTATATTTCCTGAATATTATAGGTACCTGAATTTGTTCTTCATAAATGAGAAAGATAAACATGGCCACATGATCTACAGAAGGGGAAAACAGCACACACCTACCTGAAAGGTGTACTGCCAGGACAAACATGCTCAAGATCAAGGCAGTTATATTATAGTAACAGAGTGATGCTGACTAGTATTTTAGTCAGAAGACCAGAGACATAGCAGAGGCAGATGCAAAACTGGTTTTGCACCTTTAGTGGTACGGAGCGTGCGTGTTGCATTGAATGGCATTAACATGCTCAGGGGTACTTTAACACCCTTTATTCCGAAGACAAAAATCAGGCCTGGACAATGACATAAAGGGCCTGTTACTTCAAGTGCCGTCCAAAAATTCCTCTAGTCCCCCAGCACGATCACTCTCCCGGTGGGGCGGGCCCGGGTGCCTCTCTGAGCAAGGACTATTTGCTCTGCAGCTTCGCACAGGGACAGACTAGGCCCAATGCCACCCCCTTGCTGTCTTTTCACTGGGTGGAAGTTGGTCTCTCTACGTCTGCCTTTCATTTTAACTGTTTCAACCCTACTTATCTTGCTAAAATAATTAATTTCAGCAGAAGTACCAACACACTGCCTCCAGTATGGCATGAAAGGGGATCATTCCCACTCAAATGCCAAGCCCATCTGCTCCCTGTGGCCACATTCAGAATAAATTTGGAACAACTCAAATGACATTAACAGAATTCAGCTACTGTAAAATACTGGGAATGACCCCCTTTGAGAGCAAAAAGGATGAAAGCACATTCATCTTCAGCATTATCCCTGAAGCAGCAGAACTTCATATCCGTGCCAATGGAAAGGGCGTAAATGAGCTGAGGGAACATCCAACTGGGTTAGGAGACTATTAGAAAGGGCTTGGGAGCAGTTGGGAAAATTGGTCAGGGGCCAAATATGTCAGAGAAAACACTGGAAGGGGCCGGGGGAGTGCTGGAGAGTTCTCCACCTTCAGTCCAAAGCCAAACCAGGAGGTTTCCAATCTGTGAGCGCTGAGTTTTCGCCAGCTTTTTTTATTTCCTCACCCAGCCTCTGCCCTAGGTGTTCATTACTTTAAGAGCCATGGGGCCATTAAAGCTAAGTGGAATTATACAGCATTATCTGTGAAAAGAAACAGCTATTTCACCAGGCAATGCCATGTCATTTTGGATCCCTAGCTAATGCCGTCCTGTCACACTGACACTACACTTTAGTTTATCCAGTATGAAGAATATTAACACAATCAGTCATCTTAGAGCCGGGTTTCAAATTAGCCTTGCATTCCAATCTTAAACCTCTAATACATTTTAAATGACCTTCAGATCAAGTAGATACAAGCAGGAAAAGATTGCAGGCCCTGATAAATGAGGTCTATATTTCTTTATTTTACTTCAGCAAAGACTTAGGCATTCGACAGATTCTTTGGGGACAGTTTTTGTATGTCAGCATTTAGCAGGCCGTAGCTAGGGCTGCAAAGCAGTTTCAGTAACAAACTCTTTAATGTGAAATTCTCCCCCTTAGAGACTGATGTTTTTCATGCTTGGTCTCTCCCCTGTGATCCCAGATTGTTTTAGAAATATGTTAAGAACTTCCTTCTTCATGTTACAAGAACTACTCTTTTCTGTCTTCGTAGATATAAGGATAGGTACAACAGTTAAGCAGCACAAGACTCGGAAGGAAAATATTTTTAATTCATGCCTAGAACACTTCTGAACAGTTATCTCTAACACACCTTCTCATGGCTCTTCTGTAGAAATGCAGTAATTTCAGACTTCTCACATCCCCTTAACATTAGTACTGTCTACTTTACAGTTGGGAAATGGAGGCAGAGATGTATCACGCTGATTTATCCCACCTAACTTTAGGATGTACCAGCGCCTAGGGACAGAGACAGATACCTCTGGAGATCAGTTTTGCCTACCTAGATCTGAATAGTCCTTTGGAAGTACTTTTTTTCCTACTGATTCATCATGCTGAGGACCTAGACTTCCACCTTTACCCTCTCAGAAAGGCTGGATGAATCCATGCTTACATGAGTTGCAGAAGTAGTCCAGGCAGAGCAGAAAGCAACATATAAAGAGAGGACAAACTGAGAAGCAGGATCAACAGACACACCGTAAATTCTGTGTGCCTCTAACCTTAGGGATCTTCTTTTCCAGTACATGATGCTCCCAGACCCAAGTCTTGCATCTGTTCAAGACCATTTACCCTAACGCTGGTACCCATGACTGTACAGCAATGGGCCAGCACTTTGCAGAGCTAGGAGGTCTGAATACAGTTATGTGCTTCTATACCACAGAAGTCCTATCTGACACGTAATGTAAACTGTGCCAAAAAGTCAACATTTTCAATATGGGAAAAATTCGTTTTTCCCCTTACCTGCCTTTCTGCTAAGGAATAAATGGAAATCTGAGAAAAGAGTTAGAAGAAACTTATGCAACGATGTATCATCTCAGAAGATGCAGCAGACTAGTTTTTGTAACTACTAAAAATCACATTTCATTTCTTCAAAATGGCATGTATGACTATGATGTGTTTCATATCAAGGTACTTTACTACAGAACATAATGGTGTTGAACAGTTAAAACCTCTGTACAGTATACATGACATTTACTGTTGTCCTTCATTATACTGAGCATCTCTCTGGAACTGCTATTTATTTTCCAATCTTTTTTTCTAATGAGTTTGTTCTATATTTGTATTGTAAATGCCTGTCTCTATTTATATTCTATTTCTGAAACTTACAGCATAGCCGTCTCTGTTTACAAGTCAATAGTCTTTTTCTTATGGAAATTACCTTATCCCAAAACAAAGAAAAAAAAATCTGAACCTTTTAATTCTTGCAAATGTTTTTTCTTGAGTTTGGAGTTTAACTGATGCCATGACAGAAAGGCACTAGTAACCAGAGTGCGGAGGATACAGCCCAAACCCAATGGCAAATTTTCAGGTCAATGTTGTTAGCAAATGGATGTTTTTCTTCCTCCCTCCTCACCCTTCCATACCCCTGCATTTATTTTGAGTCTGATCCAAAGCCTATTTAAGCCAATGGGAATCTGGATTAAACCCATTCTAAACTTATTAGAAGTAAATCAGATCTTGACATTTCTTTTCTTGAAAGGAAGGATCCAATTTTGAAAAAACCAGTATTTGCAAAAGTCTCATACATTCTGTGCACAGGAAAAACAACCACACTGTATTTTCCACAAAATGCACATAGCTATTATAGCTATTATGTCAATCCATGATCACCTATGTATATTTGTTTTTAAAAAAATACTGTGTTTTGCAAGAATTTTACAAGATTAAAGGCCACAGGAAAAATAGATCACCTGCACATCTAAAACAACATTCAACTCCTTTAATTTCCCCACTTTGAAACAAAAAATATCTTTTTGTCAGCACAGAAAGAATATTCCACCCTCTGCCAATCCCATTATCTTCTTACATAGGGCAGTAGGCCTGTATTTTTCAACAGCAAGTAGAAGGGAAAAGATGCTTTCAATCCAGCCCAAGAAATAGCTTGTAGAAGTTTATTTTGTAGACACAGTGAAATGAATAAAACATCCATTCAAGATTGCTCAGCCACCTCCTGAAGACACAAACATGTCAAAAGCTGATCAAGGAATCTTTTATTTTCTCTGCCAATTCTTCAATGAATTCTCTTTCTCCCATTGGGAGAACAGTGACATTTCTTCAGGAAGAGCACTGTCAAAAATAAGGAAACAGAAGTTTATTTCAGCTAACATTTGACTTTCAACAGTCAAACGTGCAGATGGTATCCCAACGAAAACTCTTGTGCACAATATAGGAAAAATTCAGATCAAAATGGCTCAGGCTTTCTTTCAGACACTTAAAATGAGCAAGCGTAACACATTACATTATGTATTAGTTAATTAATACAGCATTCGTTATTACTGCTATATGAAGAAAGAAATTATAAATGTTAAAATTCAGTGCTGGGAGACATTAACTCAGTCCAGAGATTTCCTACCTATATTCACAAACCACCCAGCTCGGAGAGCTACCCACAGAAACGTATGAAATTTCAAGGGCATTGATTCCCTATCAGCAGGGAAAGAAATCAAGTCCCCTCCATATTCCCTGGTCCAGAGAAGGAGAAAGCATCCTTTAATCTCTGTGACAACAAATAGACAGCAATTTACCTGAAGTGATATTTTTTGTAGCTTCCCTCTCCCTTCCTCAAGTCACGACATAAGCAGCCTGAAGCGCATTTCTCAGGGAGGAGACATAACACATACCACTCTTAATCAGGTGCACTAATTAACTAAGGCACAACAGGACGATGATCAAAAAATTTTTGAACAGAAGAAAGAAGAGGTCCAGAGTATGGATGTAAAGGACATAGAGGACTACAGTGAAAAAATAGGAATCATCAGATACCTGGAAATAATGTGAATTCCCATGAATAAAATAAAAAGGCAGTAAATGTGCTACCAGAGAAATGCATCAACCAGGAAGGGGAAAACAGATGCTCAAACACGTCCATTCAGTTCTTTGGTTCCTATCCAACTCAAGCAGTGTCCATTTTCTCAGCAGGTTAAGCTATTTGAAGAACTGTCAGTCCCTAAGAAATATTTACTCCTCAGTGCCTTAAGAGAAACAGCTTAGGGAAATGTGCAGGGTCTCTGATCACAGCTCAGGCAAGTCTTTGTTTTGGTTTCAGTATCCTGGTACCTAGGGTTGTCCTTCCTTTTTTTTTTTTTTAACTTTCTCAGAGCAAAGAATACTAATGGTCTGTGGCTGTGCATGACTGGCTAATATGAACAAGGACTGAGAGATCTGCGATCTGAATAGCTAACTCACCCTACCCAGGAGCGGCATTATGACTAAGAAGCAGCTTAGTCTGAAGTTTGTAAAATGGCTTTGTGTCTAAAAATCAAGACTAGCTGCTAAGTCTTTTCTTTAAAAAAAAAGGCAACTTACATACCCCTCCCCCCACAAATCAATGCATTATAGATACATTCCTCTGGATCTGTCTTTAATTATTAATTACCATTCAGCTTTGCAGTGACTCTCATGGTTATTTCACACTGACAGACTAGAGAAAAGGGTGCATCCCATTTCAGCTAGAAGAGGGGTAGGGGGATGGACAAAAGTAAAAAGGAAGGGAAAAATCAGTAAGCCTCCAAGACAATCTGTTTATTTTATAGTTTCAGAAGATGATGCTGTTTAAAAATTTTATTTTCGACACCAAAGTTAAAGGACAGAAATAATAAATTAAATAACTGCCTGTAGCTAAATGTCTCCTATTCAGAATGCTTAGAATTCAGCTGCAAATCCATGGAAATAGATATTTCTTAAAGGAATTGCAACTACAACCTTAATTCCAGTAATTTTCAATACAGTAAAGTATAACGGTCCTCATAGCAGGTAATGGCAGATAACGATCACAAAAGCTAAATGTTTTCTGCCTAAATTCATAATGAATCCAAGTGGATAAAGGCTACGAGGTAAATGTTTACTAGGGTGGTAGACCAGGTAATTCTTTCCTGAACTAAAAGGAAATTGAAGAAAACAAACAAACAAAAACCCAAAACAAACCAACCCCCAAGAATACATGTTTTTACAGAAATAAAACATTTTGCTTCCTGGTGGTGGTTCCTTTTTACAGTGAAGTGAATGATTTCTGTACTTAGGCATCTCAGACAGCTTGTAAGGCATTTTGTAGCCTAGGTTTTAGATTCACTGAAGTGTAGGTTCTAGCTCCTAAGATGTGCCTGTAGTCTAGCTTACCCTAACATTATTGGTATTTTGTGTAAGATCCTATGATTTTTCCTGAAGGTCTATGCATCAGAAACAGGCATGATATTCTGATTTATTCTAAATTATTCATTTGATATGTTGCTCTTATATTGGGAAGGGGGGACAGGGACAAAATTTCCACAGTCAACACTGTTTGCCTGTGACACAGGGGTAAGGAGAAGATGGTCTCTTGATGGAGCAATGAGGCAGCAACAATTCTGGGCAGTAGAAATGACCCTCGTAAAGCACAGAACACAATCATAGTTCCTAAAAAGGCTCTCTTTATAAAGAGGCAGTAAGCCAAAGATCTAGGTTCTTTGCATCCATTATCTCAGGCACTGTCTCATCCCAGGCTGTGGCTCCCCTCAACTCCCTGAAGGAACATATGCTTGTTGGGGGGTGCACTTGGGCAGGTGGGACTGCAACTAGAGTCAAGCACGTGTCCAGGAGGAAAAGGGATCTCTCCTGACCTCCTACAGAGTGATGCTCTGAGGTGTCAGATAATTATCATCTTGCTTGAGATTTGCAGCCATTATGAACACTCAAACGACAACAGTCAAATGGCCCTCGAATGAAAGGAATAAACTGAAGGCATCTCAGATGCAAAGTCCAAGGCTAGAAGGGATCACCTGGTCCTTCCTGTCCAGCTTCCTCTCCTCCTTCCCTTCCAGACCCAGATACATATAACTCAGAAACATGCTTAAAGCACATCGCTCAAAATACAGCTACCTACATTTCAAAAAACATACAGCTCCTACATCTCCCTCTAGTAAGAGTCCCAGTATTTATTTATGCAGACAGCCAGGCAATGATGACTTATTTCTAGACTAAATTTGTCTGCCTTCGATCTTTAGCTATGGGATCTTGTCATGTCCTTGTATAGGAGATTAAAAGGCCCCTGCTGACAAATATATTCTCTATATATAAGTACTTATATACAACAATCACATTACCTCCTGACCTTTTCTCTTTGATAAGATTAGTGACTGGCCTCCCTACAAGTCACCTCAAAGCTTATTTTCCAGTATCTGGACCATTTTTTGTGGGTCGTCTCCCCACCCCTCACCCCTTATCTTCAGAGTATGTCCTCTAGAATTGAGGACACTTCTGAGGCGAGGGCACCAGATCTGAACAGCAGCTACCAGAGGCAAAGGCAAGTTAATTTTCTGCCTTGTACTTGATATACCCTTTATGGACAGCCCACAAACAGCTTACGGGAGCCTCATCACAGGTTTCCATGAATAGTGATTCTGGGATAAGCCAGCATAGTGCTGCTGTTGGACAGCTAT
>NW_008825167.1:9796117-9817655 GCF_000699105.1 Pygoscelis adeliae
TTCCCTAAAAAAACTTGGCAAACACTCCTAATAAAATTAGGGCATGCAAAGGGGGGATTAAATGAATGCAGATACATACAAAAATAATCAGCATTTTTTCATCCACGCCACCAGGTTCTCTCCAAGAATCCAAGAGCTTTCCAGGCCCAGACACTATTCATCTCTCAGACTCCAGAGACCTGTTTCTAATCCGTCTCCTCTTGTTTAGCTTTAGGCTTTGTAGACCTCCACCTACACCTCCAGCAATAATTATTCTAACTAGTCTCTGCTTCCCTGGGCTAATTGCCAGTAGAATCCGACTGATTTTCTGCAGAAGAAAGAGCAAGTTTGTCAAGAAAAAGTCTGCAGCTGGAGACAAAGAGAAAAATAAAAAAAAAAAAAAAAGAAAAAATATGAACGAGAGAACAATCTTCCAAGTTCAGTTCACAAATACAGATAGGAATTTCTGCATCAAGAACAAACCTCATGAGCCCTCTTTGCCATACCAATTCAGTTTACATACATGTTGAGCAAGCTACCCCCCCAATAACGTTACATTGAACTTCTGGGTTGCTACTTCCCAAAACAGCCTTCCACCCTCAGTCTTATATCCTTTTTTTTTTTTTTACTTCCTGATATACAGCTCTTCATGTGGCTGTATTAAAACGAATTTTGCTGGAACTTCGCCATCTAATCAGCCATTTCAGATTATCCCTGCAACCACCTTCATTATCTTAGCAATTTTCGTGCCATCTACAAATTTAACAGCAAAATCCACATCAGTGATTGAAACTACAGAAATACTGACTAGCACTGGATTAAGAACTAAAGCCTAGAAACTAAGGTAATAAGTTTTCGCAAAATTGTGAATTAAGTCCCCACTGCTTCCCTGAGGGAGATTTTTTTTTTCTTCCTGGCACTTGCCCCAGGCGGATGATTTTAGCTGGTGGAAAACACACTCCAACTTCTGTAGCTGACAGGCCTGCCTAGATTGTAAACATCCAAGATCCTTTTTTCAACACTAAGCCATCATTTGAATTCACAGCTTTTAAGGAAACACCATGTGTTCCGACCTGTCATATTTACCCAACACTAAAAAGCCTACCAGGAAAAATAAATTTTATTCTCATAACGCAATGGGTTACATTCCTAATTGCAGAACTGGAAACAGTTAAAAAAGGAAACTGTTCACTGCATTACATCATGCTCAGCACTAAAGTGGCTCCAGTGTTTCAGTTAGCTTGAGGGCTTGCAATGTGGTTGATCCAATCAAAAGACACACTCTCACTCATCTCTCTGTAACTCGCTTCTTCATCACCTCTCCAGGAAAATGAAGCTTTCGAATTTGTACTTAATATCACCATTATAACTGAGCACTCTCTACCCTCCTCTCCTCTTTCAAACTGGGTTTCTCTCCTATCCCTTTTTTCTCAGAACTGGAATACACGGTGCAAAGGCAAAGATTTACATAACTCATCCTTCCAGGTTGCATTCAGCTTCTCGTGGCAAGTTTGGCATATAAATTAAGTCCCCTTACATCCAAGTAGTTGTGGGGATCCTAGCATTGATATTTATCATTCAGCAGCTCCCTATCGACAGCTTCATACAAAACCTAGAATACTGTGTCCATTTTGGGGATCCTGCTGCAACAAAGATTGACAGACTGGAGTGAGTCCAGTAGAGGATCACAGTTAGAGAGCTGAAGCACATGGCAGATAAAGAAAAGTAAGGGAGCTCCAGCTGGAGGGTAAATTCCAGTGGGATATAAAAGGAAAAATATTTTCACCGTGAGACTAGTTAAGTACTAGGACAGGTCACCCAGTGAGGCTGGGGAATTTCTATCCTTGGACATCTCAAAACGTGCCTGGACCAGGCCCTTAACAACTTCATCTCATTTTTGATATAAGCCCTACTTAGAGCAGGAAGGTGGGACAGACGACCTCCAGATGTCCCCTCCAACCTCAATTATTCTGCAATTCTATGTCACATGAACTGCTTTTAAATTAATCTCATGTGCCTTAATATCTCATGTGAATATCATATTTTAAGATAAAAGAGTTCCTGATCAAATTTCTAAGTTCAAAACTTTACAGGAAACTAAGTATATTTTAATACCATAACCATTTTCACGACTTTGTAAAGAAAACAAAGTTTTTATTCTCCTTTTAATAATGGCTGCATAAAAACATATTTGAATAATTTATAACGTATCAACTCTACTACTGCTATTGCAGTTAGCTCTTCTCACTATGGTAAGCAGACAGTAAAAAGTCTTATTTTTCCTTAGATAAAGCAAGTTCAGAGATAGCATTTCTACTCAAACTTTACAATCTCTAACTCGGTTTCATGGCATAATTTGTGGGCAGAGTACTGAGTACATTGCTAGGTTTCAGCTCTTTTTTACCTTTGCTGTTTTCATCTCCTCGCTCATTATCAGTATGGCAACAGAAACCCTATAGCTATAACTACTATAGCTTAATCTAAACCCCTTGAAAAATTAGTACTCACTTACTAATGAGTATGACTAATAACAGTCTCTCCCTCCCCAAAAATTACTTTCTTTAGTACACCAATAGTTGTACTGAGTGATTTGGTGCCAGTTATTAAGCAGGGTAGTGGCAGAGCTGCGACCAGAGCCGAGGCCTTGGAAGTACACCACCTTTACCACTGGACCATCCTGCCTTCACACGTCTCAACCACTTTTTCCAGCGAGATACTGTAATTCATTTGTATATATGGTTAAATAAATCAATCAATATCAACAATAGGCTTTAATAATTTGTGATATTAAACATTATGAATTTAGGGGTATTTGTTATAGACTAGCAAGTATATTTTTAATTGTGACACTTAAGAGTTGAGCCAATAATTTTCCCCAGAGAATAAGCAAGAAATACGCTCACTTCTCTTCCTCAGCACTGTTATATACATTCTTCACAAAGGGGGGGCACTATATACCAGTGATAAACGAATGATCTTCCAATACACAGTCTATAAAATGTTTTTAAATATTCTGGATGAAATGTTGCATTGAAATACAATGCCACATCAGATGCTGTCATTTTAGAAGTAGAACTATATGCTGTTGCAGTATGCCTTTCACTCAAATTCACGTAACTGAAAAGCAAGGGGAGAAAGGTAGTGGCAGGACGGCTCATTTTGACAAAGTACCCTGTAACAACCATATCAATTAGGTTTGCATAGATCTCCAAGTGTGAGGCAGTTAATGAAACACTGATCATTTTCCCCAACTCTAACTTAGACATGTTAATTAAAAATTAGAGGAAATCATCATCATATAAAATGAGTTCACTGAGAGAGAGAGTATAAAAATACCTACCAGGCAGTGCTCTGTACACGAGACTTCTTTTCAACACTAATTAAAATGGATATTTCTGCACATGCAAGTCTATCCAATGAAACGCAAATAATAGCGCAAGTTTAACATTTAATGATTTCTCTGTTAAAGAGAAGACTTTCATTCAGGAATGCTATAATTTACTCTGCGTAAGATCCACTTAATCATCATGTTTACTGCCTCCTTTTCCTTCCCACATTTCCTTTTTCTAGCCAGCCATGCAATTGGCAATTTAAGATTTAAATTCTGGCCACTTAAGCCTTTATCTATTGCATTTCCCAACCCCCATCCTTATTTTCTTCCTTGTACCACAGATGATCTAGCTGAAAATCTCCCAGAGCTGACAAAATGAGCCGGTTCCACTGGCGAATAAAACACTAGTGAGTACAGCTTCACCCCACAGCGGAGGAATTCCCCCTGGCAGCAGGATTTCAGTTCAGCTGCACAAGTGAAAAGAAGGGGGGGTTACAGAAAGCCTTGCAGAGGGAGGGGGAAGAAGCCAGGTCAAAGGAAACAAGGAGAAGAGGGGAACTGATCTGGAGGCTCACATCCTGAACACAGAAAACTCAGACTGAGTTCCTCTGATGGCAATTTTTCAGCCTCTTAAGGAAGTCTCCTTCACCTTAACTCCCCATGAATAAAGATACAGTAATTCTTTGTTTTTCTCACATAGTCCTTGGCTTGCTAACGCTTTCTCTCCTACATGTGTAAAGCATTTAGTGGGATGAGATCTTAAGGAAATACAGAGTGGTTAGCAAGATTAAAGGATGCAACATCAAGCACTCCATAGACCAGCAATGCTAGGATTAAAACCACTAGATCTTTGTCATCTTTCTCCTGTCTGTCTCTTCCCAGATAGCCCTGGTTCCCAGTCTACCATGAGAATCTCTTATTACCCAAATCAGCTTCTCATGCCTGTGTATTCACAAGCAAAGCTGCTAACTTAGAGGAGACTATTTTTAGCTAGGGTGCCTGGTTTCCCCGAGCGACCAGGGCTATAGCTGCAAAGCATGTCTTTCACGTCTCCTACCGCAATGAGGTAGAGCAGCCAGACCGGGCAGCAGGGCTGCTACAGCAGGATGAGTGAGCGGGACCTGCCCTGAGCACTCACTTGACTCTAAGATAACATTAACTCTTTTCAACACACTAGCTTAAATGAAAAATTTAACAGACTGCAAAGACAAGACTGAATCTATACCCTACATTCATAACAAAATGATTAAACAAACTTCTTTTTATTAAGATGTACATGAATGGATGAGCAAGGGGAGATGAGTCACTTTTCCTTTTGAGCCCGGAGAGATTTCTATTAAATCCATCCTGCTACTGCAGCAGAAGTGGAAGGAGTCTGGGCTAGTAGCCCGCTATGAAGAAGAAAGAAAATAATGGTGTATTGTGAAAACCACAATGGAGGCTAATGGCCAAAAATGTCATGAATCGCTGTCTCAATCAACACTGCTAATCCAAAAAAAAAACCAAACCCAAAAACAAAAGCCACTGACAAAGTATTTTTATTGTTAAACTGCACACAAACACACAGAGAAGACCTCAGAACCTTTCAGAGCAAAAGGACCCATAGCTTAAGAAAAAAAAACCTAAAGAAAAGCAACGCAGCTGCAGCAAGTGGCCACAGCTCACTGCAACAAGCATGGACTTGTTCAGCTGTGTGAGCAACATTTTCCAAGCCTGAATGGTGACTTTCTCAAATACTCATCACAAACTTAAAATGACCCTTCCCTACCACCCTGTGCAGGGTGCTCAAAGGGGACAGAAATCATGACCTTTAGGAAGCATGGAAACACAGGCTTCTATTTAACAAAAGGAGTTTAATATATTAGTGGTGCCACAGTAGGGACAGGCAAGTTCACATAGTTCCCGACTGCACAAGACGTTCCCTCAACAAAAAAAGCTCAGTCTAAGTGTGCAGGATTCCCAGAATCGGAATCCCATCCAGCCAACACTGTGACAGCCCAAAGGGGATTCAAATTAGGAGGAGCTAACCCTGTACTTAAAGCACAGAAACCATGATTCAGCAAAGCACCCAGGCACATACCAAGTATTCATCGAATTAGGGCCCAACTCCTAAAGCTCGTTTTCGAAAGGACAACTGTGTTGCTGACCTAGACAGCAGCAATTCGTTCCAAACCAACTTTTATTCCATTCATACCATGGGCTAGCGAACATCATTGATCAGCTGCAATTTAGAATTAAAGAAAAAAATGCATTGCAACAAGGGTTTTTTTATTACTCTATTTTTTAATTCTGATATTCCTACTGCAGGAGTCAATTCTTCAAACGTGACCAAATTTTAATGTAATAAAGAAGAGTGCCATTTAATTGATGCTCAACTAAGATTTCTTTTATAACACACGCAAGGATTTTGTAAATGATCTCCTACATGCCTGTAGCACCTTGGAAGCACCCAATATTTCAAATCTATTTATAGAATTAAAGTGTAATTGGATAAGCTGTGAGGTTGTTTCTGTCATGCCTCTGTAAATATCAGAGGTGTCTTTTTTTTTTTTTTTTGGAAAAAAACAAACCAAAAAACCCAGACACTTCATTTCAGCATCTAATTCTCACCCCCACAAGGATGACTGTATCTTCATTACACCAATGAATTTCTGCTTTTAAGAATGTCTCAGTGTGAAAGAATAAGACTGGCAGTTGCAGTTAGGATAAAATTCTTCCCACAAAACCAAAACTGGCTGGTCTGGTTTTTTTTCCCCTTCCTTCTCTACAGAGTCAGCCAGTGTTATACCTCCTGTTACATGAATGTGATCACTTACACAGTCCATTGTGATGCATCAGAGTAAGTCCCATTAGATTCTACATGAATATATCAAAAACCCTATACCTTGCTAAAGCTGCATCTCCTTTCCTGAACCAAATCATTTCATTTTAAACAGAAAGCATTGGTGGTTTGAAAAAAAAAAAAATTTAAAAAGTCATCTGTCCACAAACCATTCATCATACCTATAGATCATATTTTAAAAGAATCTCAAATAATAAGATATATTCTACTCCTGTAACATCTGGTAACTGCAAAGTACTGTAAGTCATACTAGAAAAATAGCTAGCAATAGCCTGTCTCCAAGAGGATAATGCCAGATACGTTAAAGCAAGAAGTCTCCCCTTAATGGCTATAACCTTGCAATAGTACACTGCACCATGGAAAGGAGTCCTTCCTTAACTCATCCTTTAAGACCAATTTATATCCTTTAAGACAGTGTTCTGATACTCGCTGTAGTTTCAGCCTTGAAAATGAACTAGTTTTGTAAAGAATAAGCCTTAAATTTACAAAAATTATCTGCACCAGTGAGATCCTGCTATGGACATCTATCTCACAGAGATGACTTTCTAGCAACTTCTGCAGACTGTAAAATTACCGTCTGTTGAAATGATGCTTCATTGCAGCTGATCAGGATTTGGAAGTGACAGTATTAACTAGCTGAAAACTATTAAACAGCTCTTAAAATTGTGCATACAATTTGCACCAATTTACAAACAGATTTTCCTCACGAAAGTCAGTATAATATGCACTTCTGCTATTTTTTCTTTTGGTGGAAAACCGTATTTCCAAGCAGTCCTTTCTTTTATGAACATATCTAGCGCATTGCTAGACTACAAACATTGCCCTTAAAATGGCAAATCATGTTGCTGATAATGTGAAGGAAAAACTCATTTTACTGTAATCCCCTTCTCCCAGTGTGGAAAAAAAAAAGAAAGAAATAGGAACAAGCTCAAAATAATAGTAAAATTTCCTTAAAAATTTAAAGCTAAGAAAGAAAAATAAAGTATTCAGCAATGTGCCTAGTTGTGCTTCATCTGCAGCTGGTTTCATTTAATGGGATCAAATACAGGCGGCACATCAGTAGCCAGGTTCAGACTGCCTACTTTAAATTTAAAATTAAGATAAGCTGAGTCCAATTGCTGCTTAGGAAGAGCTACAGTGCTCACTGCATGCAAACCTCTCTCATGGTAAGGTTTCAAAAGCAGTCGAGGACATTTAACCACTCATTTTCTTTCAAAGTTTCACCACCTGCTTTACATAAACAGCTGCTGAATCGGAGTTAGGCTGTAGTTTGACACTACAGCAGAGCTACCCCAAGGGCTCCTGAAAAAACACCCAAGCACTGCATCAGTATTCACTCACCCTGACAGTTCAAATCTGACAAACAAATGCTGAAAAGTTAATTTTCTATTGTCAAGCTTTATGTTGGCTCAGGTATTATCCGCCTGCACGGTTCCAATCACCCCTATGGATCAGGTAACATCTGTCTTCCAACATCAGGCACGAAGCCAGCATGGGTTTCATGCTGCGCTGCCTGGCTAATTTGACAGCGCTGCTCCAGATCACACTTGGGCTGCTGGACGATGAAGGAGCGCCTGGTCTGGGATTAATGATCACGGAGCCGGACTCTTATTTCTGATTCACAGCAACCTGGGAGAAGCAACAGGCTCCCGGAGAAGACAGAGCAACAGTGTGCTGGCCAACGCGCTCCTGACCTGCGGGATCGCACAGCTCAGGGATTAATGGGAAGAGCACGCAGGGCCATGCCCAGAGCCCACAGGAAAACCTTCCCCCAGGACTGTGCGCCGAGGCGACCCCCGTCACAGGCACCTGAAGGTGGTCAGAGCCCATTCACTGCTATGCAGCTCCAGCAGTCAAATTTCTCTTACCTAAGGCAGACACAGGGACAGAGCAACACCCTCACAGCAATCTGCTTGCACTGCGGAGCCAGACATGTGGGTGAATTTGTTCCCCAGCCATCCTCAATTGAGCAGAGTTGTACAGGTGTAATTCAGACCAGACCAGTCTGGACCATGCCACATTACAAAATCCAGCCATCTATTTCAGATGCCACCCAGGTTATTTGCCATTCAGTGGAAAACGTCGAGACACACTTTCAGTCTGGGACCCCATTACTGGATCTAATTTAACGGTGTTATAAGCTGATAACAAAGATCACTGGGCATTTAAATTTATTTTTTCTTAAAGCCTCCAACGACAGAAATGGCAACACTCTGAGTTGATAACAAACTTAAGTGAACCGTGAGTGTTTTTAAGGGGAGAGAGCTTAACCTCCACGGAGTACAGGAAGCAACAGTTTGGTGTAATGATATTTGTTGTCACTTGTGTTTTCCCCGAGGACTGCTTCCGTTGCAAAATTTATCTTAGGTTACAAATAAGCAGAAAGTCTATAACAACCAAAATGTAAATTATTCCTTTTTACAGAATATTTTGAGTAAAATAAATTCCACGACAATTCCCCTACGCCTCACTAAGGTGACCGACCATGACTTCTCCTCCAAAAACACAAGTTTCTGTATCCAGCTGGTTTCCGTGGTACAGCAAGAATGAAGGTGACTGAGTCACATCACTTAATCCAGTGATGAGCTAAGTGGCTTGCTAATATAAAGACAGTCCTACTCCTGCTATGGAGTTTTTCATGTGAGGATCATATAGGTTTTTGCTAGTAAGTAAATAAGCTTCACCAAATTTTACCCTAGTTACTTTAAATTAAATATATGCATCATCATTAGAAAAAAATCCTGAAGTTCTTCCTCAAACAGTGACTGCCAAACTCAAATCCTCCCTGTTTCAGAGACGTACATGGACTAAAGGAGCATCTCCATTCTCAACGTGATACCAAAATAGTGCCTTGGGCTATTACAAAGTCCTGCAATACGCACACACTGTCTGATGGTTTCTGGGTTTTTTTAATTGTTGCAAAGAGGGGGGAGAAAATATTTTTTTACCAGAGGTGGTTTGTTGGTTTTTTTTATTTTTTTGATGACCCACACATTTGTTTTTCCGACAAACTTAAACATGAAGCACAACTCTAAATGCTATTAAGTAGATGAGATGAGGTGATTATGTAGATGAGATACTAACATTAAGAAGTAATAAACTGTAAATATCAAGACATCAAAAAAGATGTACAAAATATGTGTGAAATAATACAAACAAAAACTGTAAGATAGGCTCTAGAATAATTTAGACACAACCCAGAAAATAACAAACTGTTAAGAAAATTTGAAAGCTTTTCCTACTATTTAGTAAGAAAGATACATGTATCAGAAATCTTTATGCCACTGTTAAAGAGAGATGTTCATATGTCCATTTTCAGAGCACTACTCAACTTGCTGCAAAACAAGCGAATTGAGATATTACTTGGGGTAATTTTCTTGTACCACTAATGAATCATGGTGCTTTTAAAGCAACATAAAATTAGGAACAGATGCATTAAGTGTCCAGGGATGTTAACACCAGGTAGCGTAGGCGACTTGACGTTTATGCATTTGTGACAGCACCATAACTGAGCCTGCATCTCAGCAGCGTGCTCTCTAAACACAGCCAGCCATATCACTGCCCCTCTGTTTCAAAAGCTAAGGGAAGCAGAAAAGAACTCCCCTGTGAAGTACCATAGTTCACTAAAGAGATACCACCATAAAACCACACAGTCAGGATTTTGTTTAGCATGATACTTGAGAAATACAACTGTCTCCACTCTGTTCCCAGCACAACTGCCTTTGACAGACACCAGGACTTTACACACTGTGGCAAGAAATAACTGTACGCCCAAGAGCCGCTGCAGTGGGGTCAGAACAATTCACAGACATAGTGACAACCAACTACTGGCCACTGTAAGGCTGGGACAACGTGACAAAGGTGCAAAATGCTGGCAAATGTCAATTATGCCCAGATGCAGTCAAATTATTCAAGCTGCCAATTAACTGTACAGGGTTATGGATGTAGCTCTCTGCAGAGCATGCTAAGGTTTATTTGCTGAGGTGCAGCAACAACTCATGTTTGCTGCTTCTTGCCCAGGTTTTGTCTAGAAGCAGAACAGAGGTATTTTATATTCACAAGCTGAGCTAATTAGCCTTTCCAGAAACCTGGGGAGCTCAGTACAGTGATTCAAGGGTCTTTAAATTGCACTCCAAGCATATCCGGGATGAGGTACATTATCGAAAGCCTACACCGACCTCCAATACGGTGGATAATAGAGGAATGACTACAACCGTGGTCGCTTGACTTACAATGCAAGGATCTAATCACTATACCAAGTGATGAGAAAGGCTACCTAAGGCCTTTATACTGCTACAAATCCTCAGAAGAGTAAATTAAATCAAACACAGGCACAAATACAACACACGCAGCAATCCTGAGCTTTGCATGAAGAATTCATTTGCACTGTCCATTTAAATGTAGGTGAGAACACTGATCAGACATAGCTTTTCCAAAAAGAAAATAAATTTGTTTCTTTCCAATGCCAAGGCTTCGCTTCAATTTTCAAGGCACTTCATACAGCTACAATCAGTGTTTAACCCTCTGTTGTCTCTTTTGCTCTGGTTTTAATTCATATCATCTAAAGGTATCACCTGAGCTTGTTAAATTATCTACTGGCTGCTTAAGTACATTTTATTTGATTCCCATTCTGTTTATTCAACACAGGCCTCTTATTCCACACTCCTGAAAACAGTATCTGAGCACATTACAGAAGTATATTAAACTGTGATTAAAACCTGCTACATATGAGCCTTCTCCAAGCTTCCTCTGGCCAGAATTCTGCATGCCACCAAGAATTTTATTCTGGAGACTTAAAAAATAACACAAGTCTAAGCTGCTGTGTGTTTGCTTTCTAAAAAGGCAAGGCGAAAAAGTATGGCTTGCACAGGGAAAAGCAGTTGATGAGCTTTGCAATGGTCCAATATTACACAGAAAGATACATATTTCCACAGCCTGCCATGTGTTACCCCTTACTAGACAATAGGAGCAGCCATGCCATACTGCACAAGTCCAACGAACTCCTTTAGCCAAAGGATTTCTCTCAATATTATGATGGGGGATGCTTCTGTGTTGACCCTCCTTGGTCAAACCCCTCCAGGGGTTGCCTTTATCTGAAGTCTGAGGCAATTAATGTTAACATTGCTTAGTGCTGAGACCTGTGACTGCATCACATCCTCTCCAAGAGATTAGTGTGCCTTCTTGCACCTGAGATATGTCACCCAATCCACTGAAACCCTCCTAGCAGATAAAGAAAATTTACTCTGGTGTTACCTTTCCCCTTTATAACTATTCTGTTTTGCTTGGAAGCCTGGTAACCCTAGCAATGAAAGCCATCATAACAATGAGGTTAATGGAAAAAAAAAAAACCCACCCTACTAAGTTTCAGCAATTGAGAATCAAATTTAAGTCATAAGAGTCTTCCCTCCCCCGCCCCCAGTGCAACAAATGAAGTCCCCAGCCTCAGGACTTTTTCCTGGGGGATATATCCTCAAAGGCATTTCAGAATACAGTCGAGTCTCAACTGGGAAACAGCATCACTCATCTATGACAACATGACAATTCAGGACATTTCCATCAAGTTGACAAAGATGCACAACTTATATAAAAATTCATGTTCAAATTATCAACAAATGAAAGTTAATGATGGATCAAATTTGGCAGAACTATTCTAACATGTAACACAATTTGGTCCCCAGCTCCAAGACGTGAAATTTAAGTGATAAATGGTTGCTGGAGACCTTTTCAAGATAATTGACATGCTACGGTGCATTAATATTTCTTTCATTAGTATCAATCTGGAGCGCTCATCTGTTGGCAGAAGGCCAAGTGCATTGTGTAAAAAATACCCCTACCACAAGAGTCTTCTACTTGAAAGACAAATGACTTGGGAAACCAAATATTTTTACTATCAGTCAGATAGTATTAAGAATCTGATTTTAACCTTGGGTCTTCACTGTCATCTCCTTTTGCATCCATATCTTTTACAGAAATGATAATACCAGCAATTTAAATTATTTATTAAGTACTTGATTTCTGTCTGAAATAGACAGAAAATTATATATTCATATTTTGATATGAATATGACCCGAGTATCACCTGCAGTTCCTTTCACAAATCAAAAGCACAAAAAGATTTTGGAAAGCCAGGCTTTTGTAGCAAGTGTGATGTAAGTCCATTGATGACTTTCAGAGTAATTAAGTTATAATTATCATCTTTTTTAGCTGTTCTAAGAAATATACTTGTCCTCTTCCTTTACCAGGCTCCTCTACTGTACAAGAAGTCTTGTTAAGAGAGGGCATGAACTGGAATCATAGGTCTCTGTGGGCTTCATCCAGCCTGCTGTTGCAATTATACTATCTCCTCTCCATTTTTCCTCATAATTGCTCCATTTGAAAGCCAACATTCACTCATCATGAGCTCCTTATGCTCATTCTCAACATAGTCAGCATCATCCACCTTTCAGCTCTACTGGGCACTTCTAACTTGTCACAGTGACTTTGGCCATAAGATTCTCCCAGTAAACGCTTTAAGAAAGTTATATTTGTCAGGGTCCTGAGAGCACCAATAGGCTTTACTTGCCCTGGGCAGCCTCACCTTGGACCCCAACCCATGCACCCTCTTGTCCACAGCCCTGGGATCTTCATTTCAGCTCCGGCACAGGGTCCTGGCCTGAGCTATGGCATAGGTGTGCCTGTTCCCACTCCCGTTCCCTGACGTTCCCAAATCGTTGCTTGGATCTCCTGGCTTGATATTGGACCCAACTTGTTATGTTGCCTGCAACTAGGAAAATATTCATTTTACATCATTTTTAATCTGTTTGCTATTCCCACATCAAATTTAATTTTTTCTTGCTTTTTAAAAGTTTAAAAATTTTCAGACACTGGTTGACCTGCTCTTCCTAGCTTGTTCTACAATATTCTTCCAGGTTCTGAGAGGTGGTTACAGCATACACTAGCAGCTGAGGTGGAGAGATAGCACCACAATTCAATTAATGTTTAAAACCTAATAAAAATACTTTTAAACCAATCACGGGTATGAAGTCAAATAAGTACAAAAGAAAGAGAGAAAAGATAAATCCTGTGGATTCCCCTGAGCCAGACAAGCCTTGAATTCCCAGTATCAATAAACGGAACAGAAAGGGAAGAAAGAAATGCAGTTGTCCCTTGTGTCACCATATAGAAGTTAAAAAGCGCAAGACCCTTTTCACCCTGCACAATCACAGATCACTTCTCTTTGAAAAGATCTTTAGATCTTTTCAGAGAGATAAAAATACATCTATTTTCTGCTATTAAAACCACAGCAGAATGATCCTCGCATGGGTTTATGCCCACACACAGACAGCTAAAAACAGATAGTGAAGCAAGCAGCTGCTACCCGAGAACAGAAGTACAAATAAAAAGACAACACCACAGGGTAAGTTTCTGGCTGCCAAAGCAAATAGCTGCTAATGGCGTGGTGCAGGTACTGCTTTGGGACCCACCTGCTGCCAACCAGTTCAGCCACAGAAACTTCCATTGTCTGGAAAAGGAGCATGAGAAGCCAAGTTTTTTCTATCACCAATCCATAGCATCACATATGGATTTCAAGGGAATGGTAATAGAGTAAATCTGGAGTGTCCTGGAGAAGATGATTTTAGCATAGGAGACTTAATTACTTCTACCACAGAAAGAAATTTTTTTCCCCACAAGAAAATAGAACTGAACTAATGGCCCAGGAGAAAAAGCTAAACAAGCAGGCAGCAAGTGGAAGTGCAAACGAAGATTACGCTAAAGGCACGTGGGACAGAATGCAGAAAAGTAGGAATGTTGCTGAACAAACAGCAAAAATCCACCAGGCTAGACAGCCACTCAAGGGACAGAAATCAGAAAAGAGCCTAAATTAGAAAGAAAATGGGGTAGAATAGCATATATAGATGAGGACATTATTAAAGAAGAGCATATTGTGCATTCCTTCTCAGTTATACAAACATCATGGCCACCCTGCTTAATTCGTGTATAATTCCATGGGATATGAATTCATCCTGGGATCCACACACATCTGTTGTCTTCATTTCCTATTCCTCCTTCAGTTTTAGCATGTATTACCCACTAAAATACAAACACATCACTTGCTTCCAGCCACACAGATCCCTTCCTTTTCCTGGCTTTCCTGAATGTTTTCTATATGCACCTTTCCCCACGCAGTTTTTGCACATTTGGAAATCCAGTAATCCCACCTGGAATATTTTCCTTTTTACCTTATTCAGCAATGATTTTTTCCTGCTGCTTAGAAACTCTAGCAGTCTGTCTGATTCCACAGAGTTTTCAGGATGTGATCTGTGTCAGAAATGGCATCATTCATCTGTACAAGTGATTCCTAACCAGAAAGGCATTTGGCAAGACAGACCTTTGAACTGAGGCTGCTTAGGGCTACACATCTCACAAAACATGCCAAATTCCACATATGCTGATGATCGAGGTTACGGTGGCAATGCCGTACTGCGGGAAGGAGAACAAAATGAAGAGGGAATTAGATCACATAGTCAACGGGAATATTCCATCAAAAGACTAACAGGCCAAACGCACGTGCCTCTCTGATCAGAGCAGCCCTCAAAGGGATGTAGAGAGAGGGGGAAGCAATATAGAGATGTCCAGCACAGTGACAACCCCACAGGAGCAGCTTGATCCTTACAGAAAATTCAACCACCACACGGACTTTGTCATATGTAGAGAAACAAAGGGAACATTGATCAGCTAATACTGCCTTATGGTTTCTTTTTATTACATATATCCCAGAAACAGCAAACTGTCTCAGTTGGGGTTCAGTCCCCATTAAGTCACGTTACGGAGGCTTGGCCCAACTAGACTTCTCATACTGGATTTCAGTAGCATCTCGCTCAACGTAACATCTATCATGGCTGACAAGCTGCTTTTCATAAGTTTGTAAATTCCACTTGGTTGGGTGCAGCTGCTCTTGATTTGGTCAAGGTGAACAGCCTGTGCTTCTCTAGCTTAGTGACCCATAACAAAACTGAATATAAGTTTTGTAAGGCTTTGATACAGAGCAATGTTCAGCGCGGGTACCAATAATTAGTCCTGTGGGGGAAAGGTATATATTTATGCTGGTTTCCATCAGATAGTGGAAAAAATAGACCAACAATATAGGAATTCCAGTCCTTGAGCAAGAGCATCTGTAAAATCAAAAGACTGAAATGGGAAGAAAGAAAGGGGGATGGAGGAAGACTAAAAGGCCTCACGTACTTCTGAAGTACAATATTTTGAGACAGGAAATTGGTATCACTATAGCAACCAAAGTAGTGTCATGAATGACTGAAAAGAATTTTTTAAACCTACAGGGGTGGGAAACTATGGATGCCCAGGACATGAGAGGAACATTTTATTTACAGTTAAGCAATAAAAACATTTAGCCATATATTACATCGTATTTCTAATATTTTTTCTCAAACTTGGCATTATGCAGCTTTGTTATATCTAATTAGTGAGAATCCTAATTACAGATCACAGATGGTGAATTCTGCAACTGGAATACAAAAAGACTACTTTTAATCAGTCAGCATCTTACTTCAGTAAGTCTGCAGGCACGATATCCAGATGTAAATAAAGTTTAAGGTGCCAAAACATCTCCCGTGAAGGAATGACTTGCAGGAGCTATCAGGAGATGAAAGCTTGCAGTAATAAGACCAAATTTATATGGAACCCCAGTATGAGGTACATACAGGTATTAGCCTTGTGCAACAGACTGGGAATTTCTCTTCCAAACCACCAACAAGAGAGGCAAGAAAACGGTTACAATTTCTCCTGTCAGTCAAATTCCTGATTAGCAATGAAAGTCCAATCAAGGGTAAGGAAAATTGTTCTAAACCCAAGAAAAAAATGATAGGTCTGTAACAACAGGCTGGGAGTTCAGAAGTGTTGTAACGAAAAAAGGAAATAACTGATTTTCAAATGGATGGAGAAGGATGAAAGTGATGTGAAAGCATATGAAAATAAATAGGAATGACAGGGAAGACAGTCAGGATGGTTAGTCTGGTGGGTAATCCAGAGCCCTGTGTCTCCTCTATAATTGTTCTGTACATTCTGCTTTTGATTTACCTGGAGCTATTTAAATGCACAGATCTTCTGAGAAGACAGTGAACCTAAGGTTTGGTACAAGATAGGTAAAGATCTATTTTTTCACTTAAGCTGTCCCCTGCACTTTAACAGACCATTAGGTCTCACGATGATACTGCACATTAGGTCCGTAATTAAACCCACTGTGCTAGATGCTGCACGAACACCAAGCCCAAAGATTCACCAAGCCTTCTCAGAAATTTGACCAGCCAAAGAGAGTGCATAATTACAGAAAAACCAAGGAGTAATGGAGATTCTTGTTAGCAAAGAACCAAAGGCAGTGGCTCAAAAGTCCCAGTTTACCTAGCGATTCAAACTGTGCTTTTCCACACTTACCAAATATAGACAGTTGACAGGATTAGGCAACTGCAGCATTCGCCACTACAGGAAAATGTGTTTTTGGTAACAGAAAAGACAGGTTTACAACTGACAGACAAAAGCTGATTAATTTCTTTGTATGCAAGCCCTATGATATAAACAGAAGGGAACCCTTAATTACTATAGTAGGGATTTAAAATGAAAACCTAAAAAACAGGGCAGACATTTCTGCTACAACCAGGAAGATTCTGCATGGTGCATTCAGATCAAACTTTTGTGCACTAGGACTTGTAGCAACTAAGAAAGTCTGAAACGGAGAGAAAAAAAGAAGATGGAGAGTGTCTAAGATGAAAAGCTGGGAAAGAACCTGTGAGATGAAGTGTTTTTGCAAATATTTCAGTCATGAGACAGGTCATATTGTTAAGCTTGCAAAGCCCAAGACAGCACTGAAGTAATCTTCTACTCCCTTGCTTATGATATTTTCTTACAGCACCAAGTATCTTTCATTATCATTATGGCTTACATGATTGCAGCTTGAAAATAATCAGGATCAGAACAGAGGATTCCTGGCAGGAGAATACATAATGTTGTAGAAGCTACTAAGAACCTATTTTTAAATGTGCATTTCTTGGCTAAGATGTGGTGAGAAGTATTTGTACTCTTTTACTGTCTGAGTTAGCAGAAAGATCGTAACAGCTATACGAAATTAAGTGCTTCTATTTTATAGTGCTGTTTTGATTAGAAAAGTAGGGGAAGTACCTGAAAACTCAGTATTTTGAACACTACATATTTACCACACCTGATGCTATGAATACTACATCTGATAGTATCACCACATATTTTATGCTTACCATAAATATTCCTAATCCCTAATGACTTTAGGTTATGCAAAATGATATTTAAATTGCAAGATACATAACCCCAAAGATAAACGGTAACCAAACCTGCTCCAGGAGGAGTCTGCTACAAGACTAGATCTCGTTCTCCTTCTCTCCATTTATGTTAATGGAGCTCTACATTTCCACTACAGGTAACTGTAAACCTTAGTGACAAATCAAGCTATAAGGAGTTTTTATTTTAATTGAAAAATTATTTTTCAAATTTAATCAATGTGCATCCATTTTCACTTCAAATGCCTGAGTCACATTACATTATTGAAATGAGAATTTTCATAAGGTTACTGTTTTGCTTCTGTGTCATTAGTGTTATTACTAATTGTAATGATTGATATCAATTGTAAATATTAGACACTTCCTTCAGGGTTACTTTCAGGCCAAACTGTGATTCAAATCTACACTTTATTACATTTAATTGTGTTTCTCTGATACACGGTTCAGCTATCAGATCTACATGGAATGTGCAATGTCTTGAATTACTTAGAGCTGCTAAGGAATTTAAGTAAATTCAAGATTCACCTTTACCCTGGAAACACAGATATTTCCTGTTAAGGTAAAATCGGCCCTGACTGCTTACTCTGTATTGTGAGGTGCAGAGGGAGATGTAGAATCTGAACAACTCATTAGAGATGCTGTAAGAAAAGCCTTTCATCCTTTTTTTCAGGAGGAGGAGAAAAAAAATGAAGGGAAATTAGCACAGGTTTTTGTGTCCCTGCAACACCCTTCATTCAGAATTTCACAGCTGAAAGTTCACCACCCATGCAACAAGTTTGGCAGAAAGATTGCAACTCCAAAGTTAAGAATCAACTACAACTGCATTTAAAAGGGGAATTAGGAAAAAAGGCCAGCCTCAGCAGGATACTTACCGAGAACAGGGACTCTGAGAAGTTCAAGTCGACCTTCCAACCCGCAGATCCAGACTAACCAAAACCACAAGACAGTATTTTCCTCTGCAAATAAAAAGCCGCATGCTGTAAGATGACAAAGCTACTTTGGTTTGTCCTTGGCATGACTATCCTTCATTTTCCAGCAGCTGAACTTCTTTGCCCACAAAAATGCTCAAGAGGCTTGTGTCTTCTATATAAAAAAAAAATCAGAGCATATCTGTGGTCACAATACAGCCTGCCTGCATCCAGCTCACAGCAGCCATGCACATCTACAGGGGCTGTAAAGTATGCGATGCTGGAGCGGGACTGAGGGCGAAGGGAAGAACATTACCCAAGACAACGTAGCACTGCAAGAGAACTGCCGGTATGTTTGTTTATAGCACCACAGGGACATTAGCTTCAATGGAAACAGTGATGTTTCTGACATTTCTCTCCCAATGAAACATATTAACATTGTTTGTCAAAAAAAAAAAAAAAAAAAAGCTGGGGTGTAGAGCAAATTTAAAGTCCAAACATCCTGAAATGACTCTGAGCTGCATGGCAATTTCCCCAGATACCCTCAGAATATGAAAGCTCTATGGCTTTAAAGAGAAACGTCAAGAAACCAGCAACAGGTAATAGCCCTCGTAGTGACGTTGGTCAGTGGTTGGTAGTGGGTGTCGGTCTCTTCTTCCAAGTAACAGGCAATAGGATGAGAGGAAATGGCCTCGGGTTGCACCAGGGGAGGTTTAGGTTGGACATGAGGAAAAATTTCTTTACTGAAAGAGTGGTTAAACATTGGAACAGGCTGCCCAGGGAAGTGGTTGAGTCACCATCCCTGGAGGTATTTAAAAGACATGTAGATGAGGCACTTAGGGATGTGGTTTAGTGGACATGGTGGTGTTGGGTTGACGGTTGGACTCGATGATCTTAGAGGTCTTTTCCAACCTTTATGATTCTATGACATATCTAGTAGATTTCTTTTTTTTAAATACAGCCTATTCTTTAGAGGGATACATACATTAAAAAACAAGCAAACAAAAAAACCCCCACAGCATGTCAGCAACATTTTCCTAAAAGATGTTTAATGCACTTGAAATGCATCTCTCCTCAACCTTTATGTCCATTTCAAGCATCTCTTTCACTACCACTGGAATACAAAGCTGCTGCTGTGCAAATTGGTCTTTTACTTCATGGAACATGAGGCATAATAAAATCCTCTTTTTAAAGTTTTGCCTCCCAATTAAAAATAGGGATTAGTGCTCTCAAGGGAAATCCAAGGAACATTTTATTTGAGTTCCAGATCATGAGATTTATTTTCCATCTCAAAGGTAGCGGATGCCAATAACCTTGACTCCAGTCCGTGAGGACTTGAGGGGAACCTGCATTAAAGATGTTTCCATCGCAGCATCCCACTTCACAGCTGAAACGGGAAGCACTGGAGCCCAGCAGGAAAAGCCGTCTCTCCTGGGGAAAAAGGGTTTGATCGTGGCCATCTGGGATAAGATGAGTGATCAATGTACACTAGCTGTTTTGTATGATTTCAAGTATTCCTCATTCAAAGGGTTCGAGATTTTCATCCCCTGCGTAGACACTGAGTGCAAATAAAACGAAACAGTAGGAGGAGGTCTCATCGCATCTGTGGGAAACACTGTTCAGCCAAGCAGTGAGACGGAATAATGAGTTCTCTTTAGACTTCCAAAAAAAATGCGAGTTTTCTCATCTCTGCCTCCCATTTCACCTAAGTTCTTGTAAATATTACAGTTCCACATCACTACAATGCTAATCAGAGGGAAGTTTTAAGTGACCTTTCCAAATGGAAAGGAATTCAGCATCAATAATTTATAACTACTATATTTAACTTCTAGGCTTTTATTGCAATTAAACACTTATTACAGAAAATTATTTATTTTTTAAATTCTAACTGGTTGTGTCATAGTATTTAAGCTCAAAGAAAAGTTCAAGAGACTTCAGCAAGTAAACTCTAGCTGTTCAGAGGTCAGAAAGTAAATGCGGATAGAAATATCATGTACACTGATTATATGTTTATATTTACACTGACTGTATATATACTGATCATACAGAGAGAATATATACACATACATATGCAGTCAGTAAGCTGCTTACTGATTTCTGAATGAGTTTAACTTCCTGATTTTTGATCACCTGCAGTTTGCAGAATACTGCAACCTCTCTGCTTTCACATTACTTCTCCGCCTACAGGGTGATCCTGTTGTGCTCCTTATGAACGTTTGCTGCTGTTGAGAGACTGCATTCAGGCCTGCATCTTAGCATGCCAGGCTGGAGATGTTGTTACCTGGAAGAAGAGTTTTCTTTAAGACCTTCTCCTCTCTCTAGAAATAGCACACTGTGTTATTAAAAGAAAAACTGATTTACAACTGATTTAAAAGAATCTGATTTTTTTTCTTCTTCAATATTAAGTGTCTCCTTTAGAATCGGATTCTGAGCTAACGCTGAAGGGCTGACAACTCCAGCCTCCATTCTCATTACTGTAAAAATAAAGAAAGAAATAAAAATCAGGGCTGATTATCAACACGAATTTCCAGCCTTAACTCTAAATTTCCTTGAATTTTTGAGCTTAAACCAGACTCTTCACTATTACTTAAATGTTGGTTTATGTTCCTTAGTGGAATTACCTTTTTTTTTTGTTGGTTTTGTTCCCCCCTCCCCCCCCCCCCCTCCCACAGGGTTCAGCAGAGTGTGTGTGTGTATATATATATATTAAGCCTTACAAGTAAAAAACACCTTTCAAATTCTACACATGCTTTAACAGTGCCTTAACTACCTAATTACTCTGTAATAGTATCTAACAGCTTCAGGCAATGCAATACTAAGAAATGTGTTTAAGTGTGTTGTTTTAATGAATAAAAATATAATTAGGACTTAATAGTGTGTGATGAGTTAAAAAAAAAACCAAAACCACCTGAACAGCTCCTTCAGGTCTGTAAGCAAGCAGGCTCTTCAGACCACCATCCCGTGCTCCCATACCACGTGACAGATTCAGGTCACTGGCCTCCACGTGCACTAAAATTTACCAGTTTAAAGAGGACACTTCAAATGAATGGTCTGTAAGTGGGTATGGGCAACAAGGGTGTTTTTTTAACATATGAACCAAATCCCCTTGTGAAGATGTTGGCAAACTATGTCAAGAGAGAACTTCTTATATCTAAGTCACGGGAAACTGGTTTCTGCTA
>NW_008825167.1:9817700-9822551 GCF_000699105.1 Pygoscelis adeliae
TAGATTCTGAGCTTAGGAGAAAAGAATTTCACCAAGATGCAGTGTTGAAACCATGCTGACATTTGGGTATTTTTCTCTGTATATTATGAGCTGCACACAGCACCTCTGTTGCAAACAGGAAAACTAAGCTAAGTCCAAGGCCATATACGCTACCAAAGCATCCTGAACCAACAAGACCTTCTGCTCTCTGAAGCTGAAGGACTGCGGGCAGGATGTGCAGCTTTTCAAAGCTAAATTGTTTCAGAGGAGCTGGGTCATATTGCAGCTTCTGGGAAGTGCAGGCTAAACTGCATTTGGCCATGCCAGCAGAGGAACCCCCACCCTCATAGTTGGTGCCTGCCTTCACCCCCAGTCTCCACCAGCAGCTGGGAGCATGTGCCCACACTGCCTTCCCAGCCCAGGTTACACCACTCGCCAAGGTGACAGCAGACAGGGCTAGCTCCAGCCCCATGCTCCTCTCCAGCGTGGTGGGAAGCCTCCGCCCGCCAGCCTCTGCCCACTGTGGCAGTGAGGAGATGCTGGCTGGCTGTGCAGACAAGCTGGGTCCTTAAGCAGCAGGAGCCACAGTTATGTGTGGGGAGATGGGTCCAGGAAGCTTGTTCAGGCTTGGCCCTGAGCTGCGTTAGGATGGCACCTGGCAGAACATCTCAGTGATTGTTACCTCCATCAGCCTGCTCTCCAAACACCCCCTCTGCCTTTGCTGAGACACAGACACCCAGCCAGCTTTCAGGATTTCTGCAGTGAGGTTCAGTACAACCCACAAGCATATGGTGCGATTTTCCTAGACTACACTCCATCCTTGGCTAGTTTGTTTTTAGGAGCGTAAAAGGTGCTGTCTCTCTTGTTACAAAACTGCTTTATGCATCTCATCTGCCTGACACAAGAACTCTGTCCTAATGGCTGGGCAATTGCGATTACTGCTAATGATGCAATTACTACCAACACCCGGGTTTCTCTCCTGTCCTTTCCTGGCTTATTTATTTCACTCCTCTGCTAAATCTAGTGCAGCTTTTCCAACGTTATATGGTTATACGTATGTAGTATAATAAGGATGCAACTTGGTTGTGATCTCTTCATATAATGGGAAAATACTGTTATTGTGCCATGGAATTATACTAACATGAGTCCCAAGCTGACTTGGCCCTTTGCAATACAAAGCACAGAGATACCACATTTTTGAGTAAACAGTAACCTTTTATAAAAATTACTCTTCTTCCTTCTTACTCCTTTTACATTCTGAAATTCTTCACTTTTTCCATATCATATTGGCTATGATTACCAGTATAATCTGCTGTGTCACTTCTGGATGAACTAAAACAACAAGCCAGCTGCATTTGCCAAGTAAAACCATACCTACCCAGCCAAAAAACCCGGTGGACCTGCATCTTAGCGTTAAAGCTGGATAACAAGACAGTAGTTATCTGTTACAGGAGATAACAAATAGTTGCATCCTACCTATGTCTGCGGAAATTATAAATTTTTGTGTTCAAAAATTCTGATCTTTCAAAACAATAATGACAGGTGCTGCCAGCAGATTCAGATGGCAAAAGCATTTCCACATGAAATGAAATTTACTGATCATGTTGGTCAAACCAAGCCTCTCCGTACTTGAATTTTGGAGTTACCGCTTTCCATATATGAAAATGCTAAAGAAGAAGCTGCATTGTATCTATCAGAATTTTCAATAGTGATACCAAAGCCTCTTGCTTGCAGTTCTCAGTGGGTCTTCGAAATAGCTGTGCAAGCTTACAGCACTTCCAAGCAGGGGAGGAGGCAGGAAAGACCAGCTTTCTGAAACATTGAAAGAGACGGCAATCCAGAAGGCAGACAGGAGTAATTCTGTGTGCCTATTTGTATGCACTGCAAATACTTCCATGCAGTTTTCCTCATGCCAGTTGTCTTAAGAGACAGCTCAAGTGAAGCTAAGCCATCTGTGCCAGACCTGGCAAGGGCATCCCAGCCAGAGTTCTGTGCCCAGATGTAAGACATAAGAGATCGTCTGTGAAAAGTCAGTTTGCAAACAATTAGCAAGGGAGCTTCCTAATGCACTGGTGAGCAATGCAAACACACTGCACAAACCTACACACCAAGTTGTATGCAGACTTACAAAGCAGACACCAAAGCTGGGGTTTTCTTAAATATAGCAGCTCTAACTCTCAGCCTCAGGGCAACTACTTCACATCAAATGTAACAATTCAAGAAATGACTGCTAGGGAAATTGATAAAAAAATTGGAAAAGGTCCTTGTGCAAGCTAGTCACTGGTATCCTGAGGATCAGATGAGAAGGATCATTTACAAGGCAAGTCCCCAACCAGCTGACATTTAGAGATAATGTGAAGTCAAAGAACACCAGAGATTGAACTGCAGAGGCAAGTCATGCCAGGGAACCGAGAAGTGGCTGACGCAGAAGGGTAACCAGTGGCAATTAGTAGAGCAGCCTACACAAGGAGTTGCCCAGATACCTGTTGCTAGATACAGGAGGACACTGAGGGCTGCAAAACCACAGTGTGGTCTGATACGAGGCCCTGAAGCAAGTCTATCCATGGGGTAAAACTCCTGAACTGGGAATGAATGAAGATTTTTTTTTTTACTTTTTCAAGAGTTAAAAATTAGTCATAACTCATCACCAGCCTCTGCAATAAAGAGGAAAAATTTACTTCCAGTGGAATGAGAAGTCTCTGCTCACTATGTGTGCATACATGTATATATATGTACGCATTTTAAAATCAGTATTTTTAATGCTGCTGTACCAAAAAGAAAGTTTACCCCTTAATGACAGCATCATAAGAATTCCTAGCATATTAACAGAACAAACTTACTTTTGCACTACGTTTAAGATGGTCCCACCAGATGCCCCTCCAAAGCAGTCCTCTCATTCTCATTTTTAGCATGCTTACTAAATGATCAATTGCTCTCTTTGGTGGTTCAGACAAGCTCTATGTAGTGTAATCACATCATGTCCCTAAGGATATTGTTGTAATGAACCTGGAAGAGTGTTTTTAAGCTAAAAAGCTCCAGCTGAGTCTGCTGTTTCTACCAATTCTTGATGCCAGGTGGACAAAGACAAAAGCTGGGTAAGGTAAACTAGTGCAAGTGATCAGTAGGTACAGCTGGAGAGGGGGGATTGAAACGTGTTTTTCAGTGCAATACTAACATGGAAAGAAAAATGCAGTTTAGTATTCTCTCAGCTATCTGAAGGGAGTGAAAAAGCATTAGATTGGTCTTCTGACAACATGAAGCATAAACAGCTTGAGGAATTAGTGTTGGCTCATCAATGTATCTACCAAAGGACACTAGGGCTGCTGAGCCTGGAGTAGTTCAAAAGCAGTTCAGTCTACTGATCTAGTTAACAATTTGCTTCTGCACACAGGTTTTGCAGGACTGTGTTCTCAGTAAGGTCACCCAAAACAGTACGGGGAGGTTTCCATAATACAGTGGAGGTTTTTTGTTGGGGAGAGTAACATTCAGTGCAGATCTCAGTATCTGCAGCTATTCAGATATGGCTACCAGGAGGGTTTTTTCTGTTTTGGGCTTTTTTAAGAAAAATACCTTTTCTGAGGTCCTATCAGTTCATATAAGCTGGTTTGAAAGGCCTGTCTTCTGCAAGTTTGCAGTGGAACAGCTGCAGAAGAATAAATGGGCTAAAACGGATACAGCAGTGAAACAGATAATACTTCAGACTAGTCCACTAGCTTCATATGATAAAGGAAGAGGAATTTGAACTATTACATGAGGTGTGCCTGTCAAATAACTAGAGTCAGGGCTAGAGCCACCCTCAGTGCAAGTAGCTTGGGATGGGCGATGATAAGCCGTTTATTCAAGGCTTTGAGTCTGAATGACACCAACAAGATGCCAACAGAGAGACTTTTGCCATCTCTTCCAGGCACGTGCCAGCACAGCACCAGCTGCCCCTCTAACTCACAGATTATTTTTGGCCTCTGTAAATATATATTCCACTGTGATTTAACTATTCAGGCAACAAGGGCAGGAAAGGTCCTTTCTGCTCACAGGCAAATAACGTAACAGTGCCTTGCAGCGTAAGGACAGCACTCCTGAATATGAAAAACCAGAAGTGTTAGAGAAAAGAAAGAAATACATGCCATACCAGGGAGAAGAGGTGGGCATGCAACTGAAAAAGTAAATAACCAGAGGAGAAAAAGTGGAATATAATCTTTTTTTTTTTTTTTTTTAAGAAAGCTTTCATATAGTCATTAAGAAGCTAGTTAGATTATTCTTAGTGATTAAAAACATGGAGGAGTTCATACATCAACAACCATCTCTGGATTCTCTGAAAGGAAGGGGAAGATGAACCATCCCACAGGGATGCAGGGAGGAAAGTATGGTAACACCCCGGCATGCTTCACTACACAGCAGTGGGGTATCAGTTCTGAAGAACTGGCAGAATAAACCCAAAGCCTCAACTCATGGAAATCTTCAAAAAGCCTTTTTGCTGCCTAACCATGATCTCTTTGCTCTTCCTCATACTACTGGGCAGGTATACACACCTTCTGCATACGTGATAAGACTAAAGTAGTTAGATTCCTGTAAGTAATAAAAATAATAGAACTTCTAGTTTTGCTTTCAAACTCTTACTAAACAAGTGTAGATATATGAACTGCTGAAAACAGTCTCTGCACCATTAGATGCTACTGCTCCTTTATCTTCAGGGTCTTTGATGTTATATTGTTATGGATGAGGATCGAGGATTTAAAGAATGTTAATTACTGCTGATACATAGCAGCAATTGCTGCTTCTTGAATTCCAATAAACCCTTTGATATCAATGTATGAATATTATAGGAAACATTGTCCCATTGAAATGACTAAAAAGACTGGCAAAAGAGGAAAGCAT
>NW_008825167.1:9822568-9834183 GCF_000699105.1 Pygoscelis adeliae
TAGGCTGAAGAGGAAGCTACCATAACTCTTGTCAACTCTGTCCCTTTTGATCTAGGTCGCTTAGGAAACGCAGAGGCGCATCCTCACATCCCCAGCAAGTCAGGGGAAAGAGGGGGAATTCTTTGGGGGGAAAACAACTGAGGAATTCATCTGGCACACAGGGAGGTAGCTACATCATGGGTAGCTGTTCAGAAGGAAATGGGACTTCAGATGCAGGGGAAAAATTTGGGAACTATTTACAAAACAGAATCCAGCAACAGCTGGGAAGGCAGAAAGAAATTCATATCTATATTGACCTGGGAGGATGGCAGGGCAGAAGAACCTGACTAAGGCACATCATCTCCTTATTCTCAGTAGAAAGGGAACTAAAGAGAGCATCCCGGATGTTAAAAATGAAGAGGCTGAAGTCTCTATTACAAAGATAGAGCAATCAGTTTCCACTTCGATAACTGTCTCAACCACTACATCCACAATTCTGCAGCTTTTGCCTTTCTTGCCAGCTCTACTAAGGTATTTTTTCATTTTAACCATGTATCCAAGTGCTCACTGGTACTTAAGCAGGACACCTGCCTTTGTGGCCCACTTACTTGGAGAAACCTGTTGGGCTGCTCACTTGTCAGAAGAGAGGTCCTCCACCTTTCCTCACCCCAGACCAGTTCCAACCCATAGTTCAAGTCTCGCTGAGCATGGCAAGTGCACAGCAAGAACTTCAAGCTACAGTCACCACTGCAGAAACGGCAGTCGGGGACCTCCCCTCCAGCTGCCTAATGCCTGCTAGCAAAGGCCACAGGGACGTGGAAGAACCACCATCAGGTTGAGGGTCTACTGTGCTGACTTAGCAGTCTCATGTTCTTCCAAATCCAGCTGTACCACACACCCCTCAAGCACCCAGTACCCTTTTTTCTAAGCGCTAACTGCTTAGAAAATAGCCCAAATCCCCATTATTTATGTGTTCTTCCAATAGGAGCCCCTCAGTTTCCATGAACACCCAGTTGTCAAATATCCACACAACCTGTATGATCTCAATACACACAACCAGTCTCGCAAACCCATTTTCAGTGCCACCACCTCCTGGTGACTAAGTAGTCCATCCACATACAGCTTTCCTGTCAGATGCCTCAGGCACCCCCTTTGCTTGCAGGAGATGTCAGTCAGGGGTTGTATTTCTTGTACGCTTCCACAGGGTCTGAGAACTCCAGTCCCTCCCCTACATGTACAATATTTTGAGCAAGATTCACTGATGAAAATCTGGATTTTTATTGTAAATTCACTTAAAAATAGATAGATTTTACTTCATAAACCCTGACAGAACAGCCTGTGTGACATTTGGCAGAAATATTTTGGCTTTACCTAGGTAAAAAATCATCTTTTTTACCGTGGGTGGATGCAGATGTGTGCTGAAGTGATATTTTCCCAAAGAAATCTTAACAAGTATAGCATTACACCTATTTATAAAATTAAATTCTGTTGCTGACAGTTTTTCTGCAAGCTCAATGTTTTCTATGATTAAGAAGTCACTATGCTGAAGTCAGAAGTTCTATACTAACGAAGTCACAGACGGAAACCAAAGTAGAGCACTAAAAAGTATTGACCCTCACCTCTATTAGCTCAGACTAAAACAGCTAACATGTTTTTTCCAAAGGTGGACTGGTTATCAACCGTGGGAGTGAATAAAAAACAAAACTGCATGTACTTCAAGATACAATAACAGGAGTCCCCAATTCCAGCTACAAAAAAACCCAAACATGCCCATGTTGAAGTTTGTTACATAAACCACCATGACCACTTTTAATACAGGCTATGCTTCTACCAACAGACCCTGTTGAAATTAAGATTCTGGAAGGTCAGGTATTATCATAATTGATGCATGTTTGCTTCAGAAACTGAGTCCGTACTCACATCAAACTCGCAACCTTCAACTTCTTTATTGGTCAGCAGGACATGGGCCCGCTCTTCTCACTAAAAATTAATGGCATTATTTAAGCCAGGCTAAAGGAGATTTATATGTTTAGAGGGTTTTTAGTTTGCTTGTTTGCTAGCTTTATTCATTCATTGATTTACTACTGGATACGGCGGGCAGGGAAACACTTTCCCCTGTTGTTTGTCAGCATCTGATTTTGGTCAAGATCTAAGTCTGCTGTTGTAAAGGTCTGGATCCATCAGCAGTGCAACCCCAGGAGCCCTGCCCTTCGTGCTGCATAAAGTCCTGGATAAATTTTGCTGACTCTGGGTTTCTAATGGCTGTCATTCATTAGAAAGGGCACAAGGACAAAGCTGATGATGATAATGACAGCAAAGAAATTAGAAAGATTCTATGGCTTTCAATGAAAGGAAAAAAAAAGATTTACGTTAAGTGAAGGTCCATAAAAACAAAGTTATGTCCTTATATAAAAGGATAAAAGAAAAATCATTCACCTATAAATATCTTCAGTGTCAACAATATTTAGAGCATTTTCTATAGTACATTTCTGCATGCAAAAAGGAATAATAGAGATTCTTAAGACAGTTTTATTGTTTTACTTTATGTAAAACTGGTAAGATAGAGAACAACAAATCTTCATGTTTAGTCATTTATGATCAGATGTTGTTACTAGTAATTTATAGGTGACTGTTTTCATTAGCGCATGCCCAATGTCCCTTCTAAATATGCAAGTCAGACACTTTACAGACAGCTCTCTCTACATCCAAATCATATTCAACCTATTCCAAACTAGTAAAAGCCGATCCTGTCATTTAACAGCAATAAGCCTGATTTCAAAACGCAGTAAATAATCTCTTCTCCTACTGAATTCAGTAGGAAGTGCAAGTTATCAGCATTCAAGAGATCTAAGTGGTTTCTGTTTAACAACCTAAATTAATTTGAAAATGTTTACCTGCTGGGCCCAAACCTTGAGTAAATGACTTGTGACTTGCACAACGTCTTCCAGAACGTAATTAAGAACACTGACTAGTAACGGAGCACTTAACAAGGCACCAGGGGGCCTATATGTAGCCAACAAATGGGGGAATTTCAATTAGTAGAGTTGTAACTTCACACAACCTACAAGCAAATAGCTGCTGGACAGGAAGATTAGCCAAAAAAAAAAAAGGAAGAGGACAGGGAGAAGAATTGGCGGAAAAGGAAGGTGTTTGGGTAGATTCTTCTAGTTATAAACGGATCATTATTTTAAGCTCAGGACATCTCTACTCCATCCTCTGAGCTCTTCTCTATTAGGCTTTACTATAACCAAGCCTTCGTACCATGTTCCTTTCTATAGAAAGAAGCAGCAGCCAAACTGACTAGTAACGGAGCACTTAACAAGGCACCAGGGGGCCTATATGTAGCCAACAAATGGGGGAATTTCAATTGTAGAGTTTTAACTTCACCAAACCTACAAGCAAATAGCTGCTGGACAGGAAGATTAGCCAAAAAAAAAAAAGGAAGAGGACAGGGAGAAGAGTTGCTGCAAAGGAAGGTGTTTGGGTAGATTCTTCTAGTTATAAACGGATCATTATTTTAAGCTCAGGACATCTCTACTCCATCCTCTGAGCTCTTCTCTATTAGGCTTTACTATAACCAAGCCTTCGTACCATGTTCCTTTCTATAGAAAGAAGCAGCAGCCAAAATAGTATCAGCACCAACAGAGCATGCTTACAACCAAACATGAACTGCTGGACTTCGTGGTTTGCAGAGGAAAAGCGTCAAAGAAAGAAATGTACCTGGCGATGAAAACTTCTGCTACTGATTAACGGATAGATCAGCATGGCCTCCCCTCCAGAGATCGGTGGAGACTTCCAAAAAGGCTTTCAGAAAGTTGAAAAACTCACCTCAAAGCATACAGCAAAAATCAGACATGTGCCTGGCTCCTCAAACGCTTCAGTCTCTGCTGGAGTCCTCTCCACTCCCACCGATGCAATGCATCAGTGATTCTCAATATTGTCATAAATAGCATATGTTGAAATTCTGCTAGACCTGGAGGAGGGGCTGAAACCATTCTTTTAGATTTCCAACAGAAAGCAGAACCTTAACTCACGGAAAAAAGTCTGAAGTAGCAGGGAAAAAAAGGCATTTCTAAGGATATACAGTCAAATCTGTAACATTATGAAACTTATGCCTGCTTTACAGATAGAGATTGTTATCGTTTATTCTCACACACAATGTGAAAAGAAGTCAATAATTATTCTACATTGCACACTACAAATGCCAGTCAGGGAAAATATAATTGGTCAACCAGAAAAGACAACTGTACATCCAGGACAAATCCTACCAGGACCCAGCATCTAGCACAGACATGCTGAATGCCCTTGGTTCTCACTGACACAGTACCTCAGGGGTCCTTTGCAAAGCACAGAAGCAAGTCTTCAATCCTTATTTTTTCTTGCAAACTAACAAGAAGCAGCATTTCCTACGCAGAAATACAATACAGGAAAAGTATGTACTACCTAACATCTTTACTTCGGTTTTCCATCATGCACCTCTTTTTATAGTGTTCCAAGAGTTCACCAACTAATACTTGTAAAAAGTTATGAAGATGAACATTAGTAGATAAGGACGACTGTTATTATCCAAGGACAGAGCAGGGGTGATCAAGTGTCTAGCAGATTTGTGCTGCATCATAAGAGCTTACTAATTCTTTTTTACAAATTCTCTCATTTCATGAAAAGATGTTGCAGCAAGGACACACTACTTGTCAAGCTCTTCCAACACTATTTACTGACACCAAAACATAACACCAAAGAAGGCTATGAGGAAAAAAAAGTATTAAAAATAAAAAGTTATTCTTTCATTTAAATCTAGCACCAAACTTCTACTGAAAATGTACATTTTGAAAATGGTGATGGATAGAAACACATCAATCTTATCTGTGACTGAGGTTGTATCTGTCTGGTTCTACCAGTCTGGTTAATTCTGTTCACTGGTGACATGCATACATATCTCTCTACCTGTGTAACAAAACTGAATTGAAACAGATCTGCAGTAGTTGTCACTTTAATTTATTACAACATAAAACTCAACAATAAAGCAATGCCTCTGTTGAGAAAACAGATAGAAAAATGTTAATGTTGCCGCAAAGACCCAAACCATCCAAGTGCAGGATGACGTCTCACTGCAGCAAGACCACACGGACATGCAAAGAACATCCTAATCTGAGCTGATCACTAGGCAGCTAGCTCCTCTCCAAGAGCAAGGACTCTGGATTTATCACAATTCCTCAGTCTGTTCTTTAAACAGAGAGAAAAATGGTACAGGAACCTGAAAATGCATCTCCTAACAACTGCAGCTAATTACCATTCAGGCTCCTGCTCCTATCCCAGCTGCTCAAGGATAATTACCCTTAATGAAAGTGGTGGTTACAGGCTTCTTGGCTCTGCTAAGTTGCCTTATAATAACAGACTGCCGAACACATTTGGCATTCTGTACACCTTGCCACAGAGGAACAGTATTGATCCACACACCATGGCATCACATTCAGACTAAGAAATTCATTTGTGAAAAACATATGATACACTCAAAAGCAGAGGAAAACATCACTCCCCGACACCAGACAGCTCCTCTGTGCCAAGACGCTGTCTGAAATGCAGCTTGCCCACAGAACAGCACATGTCACGTGACAGAAAAGTCATGCTCTTGTTTACAGAGCAGCTAGGACCGGAGAAGGTGCTAACAGACACAGTAAGCTCAGGTAGGGTTGGGGCAGACCCTGGCCTCTGGCCATATCTTTATAGGGAAAGTTTTGCTACTACAGCTATACTGCTGTATTACGGCAAAAAATTGCTCAGGTGAAGACGTGGTTCAAAGGGACAAACCCGAGTTTTTTGTCAACAGGGGTTATTCCAGCTCAAATTTCCCTTCAGCTCTATATTGGCTCTTTAGGCAAAAAAACTTTTTACTCTTTACCCAGGATGTTACTGGCACAGCTACCTTAGCTGTCAACCTTACCTCCGCCTGGCAGTACTTTGTCACTGAGACCTCGCCTGCGGACGCGCTGTCGATGGCCACAGACAGCTGTCCAAAGGGGATGTAAACCTACCATGCACCTGATGATACTCACAGCCCACACACGTCATTATTTCATACTGTGGAAACAGGGAATAATCACAAGAAACGCTTAAATTCATTCTGCTCATATTCAAGTCTGAAAGTATTTCCAAAGACTTCAATCAAACTAAAGCAAAACAGGATTCAACAGCAGTGTTTTGGTGCAAGGGATATCAGTAACGCGCTGTATTGAAGTTTCAGCTCCAGAAAAATAGTATTAGTATTTCCTGATCAAGGTATTTTCCTGTGATGGCTTTTCCTTACGTGTGTTACACAGCAAACGGCTGCATAATACTTGCTTATGGTTTTGAGAAGGAATGATTCTCATTTGGTCTAACAGAAATAGCAGAAAAATAAGGCTGCTTCCCCTCTCTTTCTACATAACCATAATCAACGTAGATAAGCCAACCTCAAGATGCAGTTTTGCATGACAGAGCTGGGAGCTGATAGGGAACATTTCCAGCAACTGAGCCTCATTTTTGCGGGGAGAGAAGCAGCCTGGGGAATTAACAGAATAAAGCAAATATTATACAACTTCATCTTATGAACAGTTTTTCAAATGAACTATGCTCTTATTGGTTTTTTTACCTTGAAATTATACAATTAATGACTGTAATACCAAGACAGAGCAGAATGACAAAGAAATGAAGATACAGACAAGGACAAGGGAGAAAAATATGTTCTTAGATTAAATGTGAAGCACAAGGGACAGTCAATAAGGTGAGTTGATGAGGTGGAGAGATGTGAAGAAATTGTTCCAAATAATAGAAGCCAGAACTAAAGAGTTTCTCTGACAGCAGGAAGACTTTTTGATTTGACAAGGAAGTGGTCATCAAGATGCAGGCACAGGAGGCTGGGGAAAGTGATACAGAAAAATACGAATGGAGAAGGTGGAGGATTTGGGGAACCTCTCAGGCTTTTTTATTTTTTATGAATGTGAAAATCATTGAGTCCTATTGTTATTGAGATGAAATGACATTTTTGCCTCAAAGTATGAAAAAGAAAAGAAACGCGGAAAGGAATAGTAGTATGATGAACAGCTAAGAACATGAAGTCAATAAAACCACTGGTTGAGAGGATATCCAATCAATACACCAGCTAATGTTATAAATAATGTTTTGGAGAGAATACTATTCTACTTCTTTTGGTTTGCATATGATAAGCCTTAGTAATGTTGAAATTTATGTTTATTTGGCAGTTACCCATTACTGGCCATTTTCTATGCCCACCTTTGGAAAAATCAAGTACTACCTGGCAATAGAGACTATAGGAATCACACCGTTGTTTTGATGCAGCACTGCAAGTTTTGCATTCTCCCTGTCTGTGTTTGGTTTACAGTCATGTTCAGAGTTTTGCCTAGAGAGACGCCTAAGTGGATGGTCCCTAATCTCAAAGAATTTGAATATTACATTGCTAACTTTTGCTTACACTCCCAAAACAGTGAGAATTATAATCTGAGGCCCCAGAGATTGTAGTTTCCTACCACAGTTGAATTGTAGCATGCGAAGTTATGACTGCACATTGTCACCTATAGGATTAAAGAATATGTAAGTGATTTGTAATTAAATACAAGCATTTTGAGATAAGACCATACCTGTAAGGCCCATGACAAAAATGGAAAGAAATTCAAATTCAATGCTAGGAATCCATTCTTGATGCTCCTTCCAATGTTCGGATAATAAGTGGTCTCAAAGCACTGGATGACCTCAGTGACTAAGAAGGGGCATGGTTAAATTGCAGAGCATTTCCATTTTTACAACATTATACACAGAGCATGTGCAGACAATGTAGTACAATAGAAACTAATTTAAGTCTTAATTCTGTCGTTCCCTGATATGGTAGATATAGATTTGTCTTTGCTGGAACTTAGGAAATTATTTGAAAGCTATTCCAGATCCCAGCCCTCTGCTTCAGACAAACACCTTGTGCTTAGAGCATTTAAGGATATACATGCACAAATACACCCACCCCTATTTAGAAACAACTTACTCTGCTCTGATAGTACTCAAACTTAAGTATCTTTCTTTCTCTAAACCAAGCTGTCAACTGACCGACTGATAAAACTTTCTTTGCTGTCACTTGGAGATTAACAGGTTATCTCAGATTCTCCTCAATTACAGGCATAAAAGAACTCCCCGAGTCCCCTCACATTCGCTCCATCCATCTAGAGTGACAACCGTCCTCTGCTCCGGTTAGGAAGGAAAGAGGATCTTTACACTTGCCAGGTTCTGCGCAGAGGATGATATGTGAGACATTGCCACCTAGTCCTCAATAAAGATCACCCACTCCACTGCACTCAATTTGCTTCCCATCAGCTGTAACAAACGTCACTTTTCTCATGATTTCTCTTCTCTAGGGGAGAAAATAACAACCTTAACAAAATTGCGGCTGCTGGTAGGAAGCCATAAAGTCCAAACAACAAGGAGACCCAATGATCTTTCTTTTAACCTTACTCCCTCCTACAGCCCTACCACAAAGCCCGGTGATCTGAAAAGTGAGATGTAACCTGCAGATCGATTCAGCTGGCAGTGAATCCTCCCTCGAAGCCCTTGCGCAGGTACTTACTGCTTCAGTCACAGCCTCATCTGATCTGAATGGCAATGGATGAAAATTAAAGGATCGACAGCATTCAAAATTAGAGTCTTCTGTGTCAGCTAAGTGTAAAGCAAGGCAATAGCTCGAGTCCACTCATCTGTTCTTCAGTTAGTTTAATTCTCATTTGGAGAGTACCCACCCTCAACCTCAGTGCACAGCTCTACTGCCTTGTCTCTCTGCCAGACTACTTTGCCTTCTTACGTGATGATACACGTGGAGAAGGGTGATTTCTAGGATACAAACTACTTTATTTTACTACAAAATTTCATGGCTTTGTCAAGGACTCTGAACTCCTCCGCACAAGTAGGTAGGTCCTGTTTCATGACACTACCCGAGCCTAATTTAACACATCATTTTAATTATTGCTAAAAATTAAATAAGCAGCACACTATTTCTGTCTCCTGGGAGAGACGGCAATTTACATCTCCAAAAATAATATAATTCACAGCAAAATTAATGTCCCATATTTTCTAAAATATACCCACCGCTGTCAATCAACCAAAGCCTATCTAAACCATTCTCTAATGCACCAGATAATTTAAACACTAAAATATCCTTTAGAATAATACCATAGAATAAATACAATACCCCATCCAAGACAAAGTGATTATCATTTTCATTTCACTTTTTAGACAGTTCCTAATAGGGTCTATTCTCCTAATATATGTGTGCAACATCCATTAAGGATAATGAGAACAACGCGCATGAATCAAATGGGAGACTACAATTCATGTTGACTGGTAGGGGCCAGACCATGATCTCCCTTACCACACAAGTCTAGAACAATTCAGCTGAGCACAGTTACTCCAGACCTTGGCAAATGAAAATAGATCAGAATATTTGCATATCTTATGTAAATATTGCTAATATGTAAATATTGCTAATATTTACATAAGACTAACTAGATCAAATATTTAAGGAAACAGCTTGAAAGGAACCTCAGAAATCTGTGTGTGCAATACAGAGAAGTACAGGAAAATATTGTGACCAGCTGACAAGAGAATTATAGACAGGTATATTTCCAGATAACCTACAGAGTAGGCATGCATTATTCCTGTTATTTTTATATGAATAGATACTACCATTTACATATAAGTATTTTTAATACTTTTTTCATATCATTTTCGCTGGACAGCAAAGGGCCAACAATGGCCTTGATCAAGGAACTGAATGGCTATTCAGCACTTCAGAAAAGGAGTATTACACCAGTAATTGGACTCGTTCTTTCACAGCTGCAGTGGAAAGTTACTCTAGCCACCTGAAAAGGTCTACAGAATCATATTACATTCTCTGAATTAACGCAAAGATCTCATTCATTAGGATTCAGTGTCGAGCTCTTGTTTCGTTATTTTTAACAATAGCATGAAGGTCAGTTTTTATGAAGCTCCATGTCCACTGGTGGTGTCATTCTCTTTAGTGTTTTGAGTTATCAAATATCAATATCAATTTAAGCCAGCCTGGTCTTTTGTAAGAGATGCTGGTGCCCAAGTTACATCATACAGCTCCCCTGCAACACACGCACTATAAAAATGCTACCCTTAGTCAGCAGAGTCTCCAGTACAATTATACAACAGTGCCTGGTGCTGTGTCATTATTACACTCCATCCACAGTCCACAGATACCGAGCAGGAATACACCAGCCTGTTTGACAAGCTACTCCTACTGTGGAGATGGCTTATACAGAATCCCATTACACTCGGCACAGGGAAATGATATAAGGAGCAAGAAATCTTGATGTAGTATGGGGGAAATTATTCTTTTTTGCAGGCTGAGCTCAGCACCAAATCTACTCATGACACCTTTTATTTACTTAACAAAAAACCTGATACCAGAAATAGCAGACTGTGATGCAATGTTTCATTTGTGGAGCCATGGTGTTAACAATGGTTCATTGAGACTGTTTCTCACAAACTATCACTGAAGTACTCTTTCTAATGACGTTGAACAATTAAGCATAAATTAAGTTACCAAAAATGACACTGGGCAAAAACGTTTGCATGGATTAACTCTGCTGACCCCCGTGACTTTACACAGGGAAGAATTTGGAGCTAACAAAAAACATGACTTGATGGGCAACTTGGAGCAAGGCAGAAAAAATAAATTAATATTTCAATCCTATTTAATTTAAAATACATTTATAAAAGGCATTCAACCTAATCCAGACTCTTTGAAATTACTTATTGAATATCAAAATATCCTGAATTAGAAAAGCCATTTTAAAACAGTCACCTTCCCAAAGTGAAACAAAGGCGTTACTACACATCTGGCAAAATTCTGCTAGAATTGCTGTTGTCCTGTTGCAAAGACAGCCCTTTCTGCTGAATAACAAGGAAAAGAATTTGGCCTTTTTTAAAAAAACACTGTACAGATTATAAGAAGGTTGATTGTGTTTCCAAATGATGAGGGTTTACATACATGCCCCCACCACAGAGCACCGTAGATGCTCTAAACCGTCTGTAGAAAATTGAACACCAAAAGAATCTTTCATGTCTTTCAGTGTAAAAACTAAATAAATACTTGGAATCATTTCCCTGTCTTTCTTGTCTACATTTCCCATTTTCAAAAGGGATGGATGCAATAAATCTGAAATGCAGACATAGCATTTAAGAAATAAAGAAGAAATGCTTTCTAAAAATTTATGTAAATTAAGTGTTTCTAATACTTTTTTTTAAGATTCCATGAAAAATACCATAGTTAAAATAAGCTTCCTCTTTCTCTTCAAGAGAAGAGCGGATAGAACTAAAACTCCATTTAGTTTGAGCAAAAACAGCACAAGATAAACAATATACGTTTAAAAAGTGGAAAGCAAAAGTATTTCTAGTAACTTAAACATCATAAGCACCAGAGAAAAAACCAAAGTATTTCCCCCTTAAAATAGGGAAACATTTTCTGGGCCTATTCCACCAAAGTCAATGGAAGTCTGAGCTGGTTTTGGCAGGGATAGAGTTAATTTCCTTCCTAGTAGCTGGTACAGTGCTGTGTTTTGGATTTAGGATGAGAA
>NW_008825167.1:9834550-9835103 GCF_000699105.1 Pygoscelis adeliae
TCTCACTTGTGCTTTTCCAATTCTCTCCCCCATCCCACCGGGGCGTGGGGGAGTGAGCGAGCAGCTGTGTGGTGCTCAGTTGCCGACTGAGGTTAAACCACGACAGTCCTTTTTGGCGCCCAACATGGGGCACGAAGGGTTTGAGATAATAACAGATTAACCAGAGCGTATTAAGGAACTTATATCTGTTAATAGTTGTGGGTCACAATGTTGGTTTCTCTGTTCTCGATATTGATTTGTATAATCTGCATCATGCTCTTTTTTTTGCTGTACACGTTAAAGATTGGAGTGGGTTTTTGCAGTTTGCTGTGGTCTGCAGTGATTAGTGATGTCTCACTTGTGAGGTTTGATTTTAGAACATTGACCTTGATGTTAGTGTGGTGTGTAGGTTTCACAATGAAGCCGTTACTGTACCACGGATACCATTTCATGGAGACAACTAGCAATTGCAGTGACTTCTCTGAGAGTTTTTTTTACAGAGGAAATACAGAATGGCAGCGTCGCTACCTTCTTCTATGATGTTTCCTCCTTCATTACAGTAACTTTTCAGTAT
>NW_008825167.1:9836914-9844207 GCF_000699105.1 Pygoscelis adeliae
ATCGGTCGGCTGGTGGTGAGCAATTGTACTGTGCATCACTTGCTTTGTGTATTATTCTTATTATCATACTATTATTATCATTTTATTTCAATTATTAAACTGTTTTTATCTCAACCCACGAGTTTTTCTCACTTGTGCTCTTCCAATTCTCTCCCCCATCCCACCGGGTGGGGGGGAGTGAGCGAGCGGCTGCGTGGTGCTCAGTTGCCAACTGAGGTTAAACCACAACAAAGTCACAGTCAGATTATACTAAACCTACAGTCTTTGAAGTCTCCATAACAATATAAATACTTATCATCAGTCATCAGTGTTTTGTTTAAATCCACAAGTGAATTGGTACTTTGGTACAGTTGAAAGCATTTGTCAAGAAATTAATATAATCACCAATTATCCTTTTAACAAATTGCGCTGTATTAACTAGGAAGCCTTTCCCCCTCTCCTGCAAGTGTAGCTCCACGTGCCCTGATCAAGTTACAGGAATCACAGGTAAGTGCTCAACAGATCTTACTGTTCCAGGGAGCAATCTACAAAATCCTAACTTTCATTAGTATGTTTCATGAAATATTTTCATGTCTCTAGACTCTCTATTATTGCCATTTTGATTACAGTTGCTGATACGTTACTATATTAAATGTACATGCCCCTGAACATCACCAGAAAAAAACAGTAGTATGAACTTTGCTTTGTTCAACAAGTGTTTGTTGCGAGCCACTGAGATTTTCACTTAGGGCTTTATCTTGTTGCGATGATTCTGTGTGTTTCACAAAAGCTGGGTAATAGCTTAATCACAGTGTGCAATACCAATTTGATGACTGATGAGAAAAAGTAGTGTGTGTTCAGAATCAAATACCATCCCTGGAGACTTCCCAGATCGTGCGTAGAGTCGTTTGGGACACGCACCATGATTTCTTCAGCTATTTTCCATCCACTCCAAAAAGAGCAGGATTGACAGATGTGAACATTTAACACACTTCAGTTTTTTCATATGACCTCTGATACAGCCACCCCCATTCTTTATTATTCTAGTATGTGCAGAAACTGTGCATTGACCGAAAATAATTTGTGGTGACTTAATTCGTGTATGGATTCTATTCCATCCTGCTCCGATCTGTTCTACATCCACAAATAGCTGAAGACATTCAACACCTTTTACCTCTCACTGATTTACCTCCAAGGAGAAGCTACTCAGCAAGGTATTCAGGAACTGCCAATATAAGGCTCTAGCTTTTCTCTGATTTATTCACTTGCTATAAAGGCATATCAAGTTTCTAAACACTCAGACACAGGAGCTCCAGCAACACAGAGAAAATAAATTCCATCTTTGACCTTTTTAAACTGCTCTTATAGCATCATTCTGTAAGACTGAATTTATTTTTCTACTCAATATATTCCATTCAAGGGCTGCAAGGCATTAGCTAGGATTAAAATCAGGTCAGTAGCACTAAGAATAAATAGCACTTTAACCTGAAGAATACAAAGGCATCAAAACACCCAAAAATGGCCATAACCGATCTGTTTGCTCTAAGATTCAATATTCTCAGTGGCAAGTCAATGTTCCTCCTGCAGTCTTTATGGGGAGTAACAATGAACACCATTTAAATGACAGGTATTTCATAGAAGAACATGATGAGGTCATCATCACAGGCTTTAAAGGTGGAAATTACATTACTGTTATTCACGACATGATAATGCTCAGGGGCGCTGATCACAACCTGGGCACCACTGTGCTAGTTATTTTAAAAAGAACGGGACATAAACGGAGCCATCATGCAAAAATATATTGAAAATATAGATAGCAGAGAATGGGCCAGGGCCTCAGGGCCACAGCATCTCATAGGAAAATTTGGGTCCATACAGTCAATCAACCCGTTTACTGACCTGCCCACAACACCGAACACCCCCTTTTAAATCGGTTCCTCCCTTGCACGTAGCATGTCTGTATGTTAGATGTACCTGACACCATCTTGGCAAGTAGGGACGTCGCAGAGAATAGCTGCGCCTAAAAACTTAATAAATGAGGACAGAAGTATAGTATCTCAATTTAGGTCCATCTCCAATCAAGGCGGCTAAACTATATAAAGCATGTAACACTTTTCCCCTTCTCTACCTAATCTCTAAATATGGATATCCCATATGGATATCCCAATTATGGATGCATGGATATCCCAATGCATTATCTGCAAATATTATTTGCTATTTCAGCAGAAAATAGTCTATCACAAGAACTATTCTTCTGGTTGTCAATGGACTTCGATGAAGACCTCCTGACCTAAAGCATGCGGTCTACAATATGTGCTGAAGAACTAAATCCACTTGCTGGTAGCACAAGTAGACTTACACTATTGGTGGATAAAGCACTGTGGCGAGAAACATATTCTTGGCAGCGAGTCACATCAAGTTGTGTGGGTTTATTTGGGCTCTTATGGAACAGGAATGCACAGCTCTCATATATAGACATCTACCAGTGCCCTCTACTGGCTGTCATCACAAAAAATACACAGCAATTAATAAGAGGTTGAGTCAGATACCTTCTCATGTTTATTAGTTTATGCTGACTTCCCAGGTAGAAGTCTGTCATTTTAGTATTGAAGAATTTAGATATTGTTCTTCATGGTGCGTATCTGTGGTTATCCAGCGACAGATCTAAATAACTATTTATAAATCTAGTAACTATTATGCTGGCCCTGTTTTCAGCACATGCATGGCTGCTTCTTTGTGGCATTTTCTTTGGAAAACAATGTAATTTCCATGATGAAAACCAACACTAGGGAGGCAGTACAGTCTAGCAGCCAGGAAAACATGCCCTGGAGCCTGGGTTATGTTCCCTCTGCCCCACCTCACCCGGTGACCCGCTGATATGCATTATTTACATTACAGTAGCATCTGGAGACCTCAGGACCAGGGCAGGGTGGGGGCACTACTGTGGTATGAACCGTAACAGGAGACAAGCTTGGCCTTCCTAGGTAACAGGATACAAAAGAAAGATGAAATAAATATATTCCAATAGGGAGCCAGAAATACCACGTCATCAGTCTGTGTTCAAGTTTCTCCATCCGAAAAGCACTTTGGGATGTTCACATGAAAGGTGAACATGGATTTTTAAACGCAGGTTACATTACGTGGGGGTTTTTTGACACATTTTCCCACATTAGGTTTTTTTGCACTGGAACAGACAAGATGATAGCAACTTTCTGTAGACTGTGTTTCCTTGATGACAAGATGCAGGACTGTGCAACACATTAATTAAACGTTTGCTTTACAACTAGCAGTAAAAAACACATCTGATATACCTTCATCCTTGGTACTTTGCTCATCCATAGTTGCAAATTATCACTCTTATAAGTGAGATTCAGGAACAGGACCTCCACACAAGGGTTTTGCTACTTAAAGAGATGCCCACTGAGCTGGCAGGAGAATAAAAACCTCAGAAGTTTAAAAAATAAAAATAAAAAAATCACAGCAGGTTTTCTTTCTTTTGATGTCACCCCCTGCAGCGGCTGCTTTCCAGGCATGTGTCTCTACAGTTCCCTTCTCTTGCCTGCACACACACAAAACTAGCTTTAACGCAAAAATTCAATCCTCAGTATCAGGCTGTCATTGCGCTAAAATGAAACTGCTCATTTTTAACCAAAGGAAGCTTTTTTATGACTCATTCCCGCAATAAAGCCATCATCCCATGCTAACGAGGTGCCGTGAGATAGCTCACACGGTCAAGCGGAAGCGCCGCTCCTTGGGCTGAGCAGGAGGAGCACGAGGAGGCTCAGCACAGCTCAACCTGCCTGCTCCCTCCTACGCAGGGAGAAGTCACCTCCTCCTGACCCCGCTCTTTGAACAAAATTAAGAGACTTTCCACTGGAACGCAGTGCTACAGGCAAACATGCCCTAAGGAAATAAGAAGAGCGATTCAAATGAGTAAAGCCTTGCAGGATGAGGCTCTGTCTCTGTCTTGCCCTGATATTCTTATTTCCAGTGCTCAAAAGCTGTGTCACTGCCAAACCTCAAAACTGCAGCTTCCACATCACTGATGTTCAAATGAAGGGGCTTGTGGGTTTTGTTTAGTTAACAGAAATGAATACACTTCAAGCTAAATTTTAATTTGCCACTTATTTGTAGCTTGTTAACATATTCCTAAACACAGGTTGAAAAAAAACACTGCTGCAGTTTAGTTTTATTTAATTTTTAAAAAATTCTCTCAACAAGATTCCTAAAGGGTAGCTAGACCTGAAAAGGATAAAATCCTCCATTTATCAAAACCACAAAGAATAGAATTAAGGGGAGTTACAGAGTTAGGTAGAGTGGCAGCTCTGATTTTTTTTTTTTAAGCTGGTGGAGCTCTCTGCAGAAGACTGTGGTTCTTCTGCAAAGCGTGTGTATGCATACATACATTACACAACAGAGTTTTACGAGAACAGTATCATACCAAACAAGGTCAATTTTCATTAATGTTATAAAGATAATGTTATGAAAAAAATAGAATATTTGGATGTAATATGCTGGAAAACATATAATATGGCAATGATCTTTAATAGACCTTATAACATGGTTCCCACGTGCTCCTTTGGCACAGCCTGCATCTTGTCTGTCTCTGGGAGTTTGGGACTAGCCACCAAAATCCCCACCAAGGGCTAGCATCATGGTAGTATATGTGCTATCCGTGCTTAGCACAGCAGGGAAATAAGAGTCAAAGATTTTACCAAGGGTTTATAAAGGTCTGGTAGGGACAGACTTTTTCCAAGCTAAGAGCCACACCCATGAGAAAGTTAATGGACTTTCTAGCTTGATGGACCATGTCTTGTAATCATCCACAAGAAACATTGCTGCCTGTCCACCATTCAGTTGCAGAACTACTATACTGGAATGACAAAATTCAAGCTCAACAGTGCAACAATCACATCGGAAATAGGACAGGTATGAAATGCCGTAAGTCTGGACTGAAGCGTTGCTGTTGTAAAGCCAAGGCTCCTTAAAATGCCCCTACCCATCTCCTGAACTCTTGCAGGACTGAGTCCATAATTTAGTACAGGTCTAAAATATTGCTTTGATCAGCCAACATGCCCTGGAGACATCTTCTCTCAAATAGGCATGTTAAACTGCTTAAACCTGACCCACCCACATGTGACTGCAAAAATGCACCTGAGAACTACTGATTTATGAAGCTAACTGAAGAACTACTTCACTTCTAATACAACAGGCAACCACAACTCTAGATATACGTGCTCTGAGGAAACTGTTCTCAAGTAAATAAGTAGCTCACATACACCTCCTCCAACCCAACGGTTTGTGGTCCCCACTGACTCTTATTTTATTTGGGACCCAAAACTGCAACGTGTAAACATACTTCTAACTTTATACCCCTGGGATGTCCCAATCTATTTAATGGGAAACACCAAATTCAGCTGGACGACTTGCAAGTATCATGTTATGCATGTGTTTTAAAATGGCAAGATTAGGAGCTGGCAATCCATAATACAGCCTAGAACAATGAATGACCTTCTATCACGTAATGAAGGTCAACCGACTGGGTTCTGTGGGACTGAGGGTGGCAGCAAGTTTTTAGACATAGATATTTGTGTGATGTCTAACACAGAGCCTGTGCTTTGTGCCTGTTAATAGATGTGTCCTTGTAAAATCCCTGTGAAGTAGAAAAGTAGTGTTATCGTGATTTTTCACAGATGGAAAATGGAGACACAGAGAAATTAAAGGGGAGAGCCTGTCTCTAGGGTAAGCATGACGCAAACCAGCCAAATCTTTATAGGTCAAAACTGCCACTTTGAATTGCACCTAGCAACAGATGGGAAGCCAGATTCATTCCATTATGCGTCCTTTTCACAAAGGAGACAGAAAATAACTAGTATAAAAATACGCCTTATTTTTGCTATTATTTTTTGTTAGGCACTGCTAGAACAGAATGTGCTGTGGAGGAGACGGAGGGGAAATGGCGATTATTGCAGGAGTAACATTTACCTACATATCTTGTAATCAAGGAGTTGCTTTTTGCACCAGTTTATTCCCAGCGGCTCTGAAATCTCCCAGATGAGTAAAGACATTTGGTCTCTAGCCCAGTGTTCGCTTAAAGGCAGTATAAACAGAAAGCCGGCAAAAAGGGAAAAGCCATGCTTATCAGGCTGTTGCTGCTCTATCTCTCTCTTGCTGCCTTCCACAGTTTGCAGGGCACATGAAAAGTAAAATAAATACCCAGTTACATTTTGCTTATCATCTGACACATTTCACAAGAAAATAAAGGCATCCACTGAGGGTTTTTTCTTTTTATTTCTGTCTGCTGCTGACAGAAGGGGTGCTTAGAATTAGACAGAGAAGATAAAATGGTTTTAAATATGTATATATTTAAGAGGTTATCTCAAAGGAAAAAATATTTTTCTGCTGTGGTTGGCTACTATCTTAGCCCCGCTTTAAACATTTATCTGATTAAATCATCGCATTCCTCAAAAGAGACGGTTCATGAATCCTCAGATTCTTACGGCTAACAAATAATTAAGTAGCCCAAACTCTGCCCATTTAACAGTAAAGTGTCTGACTCATGACGCTTAGTTAAAAACCCAGCAGGCTCAGCATGCCACCCCAGCCTGGCTGGGGTAACGCACTCTCAGGCAGCAGACAGCCCAATGGGATTTTGGCCAACCACCTCAGCTCAGGAATCCCACACCACTTCAACCAGCCCCTGCGAACAGCATACAGGCAAATTCATCATGGAGCCATGCCGACAGCCAGGACAAGAGGCATTAACACTGCAGAAATTACAGTGAGATGAATTAAGGACATCAGCTTTTGTTTGGTATTACCTGGTTTTACAGACCTTGGGAAAAGCATCAGCTTTTTAAAACTACTTCTCATTTGAGATTGTACGGTTTGAGAGCCTGTTTTTAAAGCTACGGTGGTGAGCCCAGTTCAGACAGTGGTACGAATGCTCTAAGAATTAGAAGAGTATTTGCTAATGTTTATAGTTCTTTGGCATCCAGGTGTCTCACAGCATTTTAGAGACAATCATGACAGGAATTTCTAGAAACTGTAAATCACACGGGTGATGGCAAACAGAGACAAACAGGTACAGAGAAGTTAAATGACTTCCATGAGGTTGGTTGAACATCTGAAAGTCTAAGTCAAGTCCTTTACACTCCACTTCAATGTGGTTTTATTTCATAGTAATTTAAAAGTCCTGTCCGTTCATTTGGTGGCACAGCAGTGTCAAACACGACATGCGGCAACTGCTGCTATTGTTTCACCGGCATGTTTATTTCAGCATTTTGTATAGCATAACCTGTCAAATTGCAGGGG
>NW_008825167.1:9844306-9859001 GCF_000699105.1 Pygoscelis adeliae
TGCAAGTAATTAGATCATTTCTACATGTACCCAAAAGTAGGAGGGAAAATTACTTTTAAAATAATATTAGATTAATTCAATCTGGAACAAGACGTGTAAGGGAGGAATAATATGACTTGTCATCACTTCACAAACATTCCCAACAATAAGCTAAGGACAGCTGTCATGCTGATGGAAAACCAGAAGGATTAGCACAAGATGACCACCATGACTTTTTCTATCCAAAGAAACCTCTGATGTCAACCAATTTACAGTCACTCTAACATATTTAAAATGTTTCACATTTATAAACATAATGGTCTGCATGTGTTAGAAACACCAACTGTTGATTTGAGTCTTCCATGGTGCCTCTTTTCCCTGACAGTGTGAAAAGAGGTGGCTGGTACAACAGCTGCAACTTCAATTACCTGTGAGGACATAATTCTAGATGCACGCTGTCTTCAGAGTGAAAAACATACGCCATTTCTTAGGTTCCAACCAAGCCTGGTTTTAACATGACAGGAGAAAGCCAAAAAATCTGCAGGCTGATCTGAGTGAGATACAAGCTCAGGTATCCTTCAGAAATTGGTGGGAGGAGGGGAAAATCTTGAACTAAATTAATTTAATTAAAAATAACCCACTAGCATGCAGTTGATGGAGGTGAGCACTAATAAGCCCCATGAGAATTAAAAAGGCTTGAAGTCAAGGATCATAGCTTATCTGACATGGCAGAATGCCTGCCAGCCTGCCTGTTCTAGAGGGAGCTTGGCCAAATCCGTACATCCGATTCAATTTCCTAACAGGTACAACAGAGAACCTTACAAATTAATGACAAGATAATAAAAATTTTAGCTCCATAAAGGAGATGATGCCTTAGATGGTATCAAGATCTCTTACATCCAGCATCAGTTCAGTGTAGCAGCCAGGAAGGGATCTGCAGGAAAACACAGAAGAGAAATTGGGGAAAGCTTCTTCCAGCATCTGGACTTTTAAAGTGACCAGCCCAACTCCGCTACATCTCACCATGTGGAAATGACCTAGCACCTTTCCATGTGCCTTTGCCTTCCTTCCCTAAGCGTAGCAGCAGCAGCAATCTGAGGAATGGGGTGGGGCAGGGGAAATAGCGGTGCCTCTGACGTTGACAGAAGGTCCATAGAGGGCAACTGAAGCCTTGAACACTACAAATAGAAGTTCAGCGGTTTCCGTGGGGTAAGAGGTACCACCCAGGATGAAGAGGAGGGATTCTGTGTTCTGCACTTTAGACATGCGAACAGCTCACTGCCAACCTGAAGACCGACGATTATTATTAAGAAGAAAAGCTACAACTGTTGACATTGTTCATATCCAAGCTCCACCTGTTCCAAGATCATAAAAAACTCTCACTTACTGCAAAACGTTCCTTATCAGAGATATACGATGTGGCAATAGCACGGGAGTGGAGTTTGGACTCCTGCTACTGTAGCTCAGCCCGGGCAGGGTGGGCCCCACACGGCTCCAATCCTGCTTGAGAAGAGCCGAAGATGAGCCACGGCAGGTCAGCTTTTCTTTCCCAAAAAGCATCCTTACTAGGAGAAAACATTAAAAGCAGCTGCGCAACATGGAGCCAGAGCCAGGTAGTTCTGGATATTCACAAGTCTGAAAATCACTCATATTTTGAGCATATCTCCATAACAGTAATTCTCAATACACCAAGGCCATCACAGTGTATGTCTTCTGTCTGACTGTAATTTTGAATACAGCTCACTTATCAAAAATTAACTTGAAAACAGTGCCTTTAGGTTAATTCCACCAGTTCTGATCCATCTGCAGTGCCTGAAAGTTGTTCAAAATTACACACTATATATCTTGAAGCTCTTAAGTTGTTCAATCTAATGGAAAAGTTTTATAGTCCACTTTTATAAATTGTAACATCCCAAACAAATTTTAATCATTCTTCCCTTGTACGAGCTCTCCTTACTTGTAGCTAAGTAAAAAACAGGGTCCCAGATTGCCTGTCCTTGTAATACCAGCCTAGGAAAAAAAAAAAAAAAAAAAAAGAATGATAAAATTGCTCAAACACTTCTGGAAATTACTGCTCCAAATGTTGCCCCTGAGTTCAAATATGGACAGAACAGAAATAAAGTCAAGTCAAAATATACAAGCCGGGTCACTGGGAAATAACTTTTCTCCTTACATTACTATGTAAACATATAATGGAGAGAATCTAACACCTACAGATCACAGTGAAAAGCCTAACAGAGGTGGAGTATAGTCAATGATTCCCAGAATCTGTGTCAAAGAAAGAATGCAACATTTGTTTCCATCCCAAGTGAACAGATTCTGGAGTTGTCCCTACTTCAGTCCATTAAAAAACTTGTAATAAAAATACATTTTAGGCTACTAAAATGCCTTAACCAATCTATGCAAGAGTGGAATTTTTCCATGTTTGCTCCTATTTAATCAAGTGAAAAATTTCATTTCACTGAAGTTTACTCTGTATGATTTCATCAACGCACAGCAGTAGCAAGTAACTTAAGCATATGTGTTTCACAGATCTTAATCTTTACAATGTAGTTTTTAAATCTGCCACTTTCCTATTTTGAGGGTCCTAACAACAGAGTGCATTCATTCAGTCCTTTCCCAACCAAGCAAAACACTCACTGGGATTTCCTTTTCAAGCCTGCTAATTGAAAACATTCTGCAGCTTATTAGTCACTATACAGATTATCTGCTGACATGCAAACTCTCACTCATTCCAGACTTGTTAATTAACACGTAATTACTGATTCCACAGAGACTGGACTGCAGGTGTGATGCTCTGGGTCCTGCTCTAATAACCGTTCCTCTCAAATGCCAGCACAGATGGAATACACGGCGATTGCATTTTCCCAGAACACCATCGCACCCTCCCCAAAAGTGGTCAGGCTCTGTTTTGCTTTTAGTACGGTTTTGGTTCTGGGGAGGGGGAGGTTGGTGTTGGGTGGTTTTTTTTTGTCTGGGTTCATTATGTCCAACATCCACCCACAACCTATCACAGAAAAGCAACAAAAATCTGTGCTCCCCCATCAGCCTGGCTCAGCAGGAGCTGGCCCAGGGCAGCTGTTCTGCATGGTGAATTTGAATAGGAAGACCTAGAGAAAAAGAATGGCAGAGAATGAAGGAGAGAATAACAAGGAGAGAGACAGATATGTCCAGTCATTTCTGTGACTACCTAAATGATGATCTCACCTGTTGGTTTATTCAATGCAAGGCAATAGTCAAGTCTTTCATACAGCATAAATCTTGCCATTAAAATACTACCTTCCATTCAATTACTCTCATACGAAGGCTCATGGTACCACAACTATTCCCTCTAGGTATTCTTTGGATAATGGGATGTTCAAGAAGAAACCTTTTTCAAACCTCTTTACACTGAATTTCCTTTAAGACTTGAAATGTTTTAAAAGAGTTTTTGCTCAAGTAAGGGAAAAATGTTACCAAATAGTAAAAGTGAGAGTATAAAGGCACTGCCATGGAAAGTTAGGTCAGATGAAATCACTTACAAGTTTACAATTCCTTATTAGCAAGGGTATACTGGTCATGGGATACGGTCAAGAACCAAGTCCAGAAGGAACTTTATTAAGCAAAGTACATTTGCCAGGGATAAGTGTATCCACATTTAAAACAATTAGGAACTGGATTGTTAAAAGCATGTAGAGTTGGCACATAATTCTATTCTCACTGAAGTCAGAGGTAAAACTAACTACCTTTGATGCCCCCATAGGAGCAGACTACACTAGACAGTTTTGAAAACTCCATCCTACATATATAGGGATTAACAACAAACAATTTCCATATCCCTGAGACAGAATCTCTGATATAAACATGACCAGAAGTCATGAAAATTACCACCTCAGGTGGAATACAAAATTTCTTGCACTGTGGTTCATTATGAACCACTGAATATGAAAATGACAAATGAGCTTTCTATACTCTTTCACTACCATATTAGAGGAAGCAAAGGATTTAACTGTTCTAGGTAGCGGCCGCATTCAATTTGAAAGCTCCAGTTTCATTTGCTGGATTTCAACAGCAACTAAACCTTTGTACCAAGAACACTGTGCCACTATTAGGACCTTCCAGACCTGCATCTTTCTATGCATTTGCTGTCAATTCATTGTCAACTACACTGTTAGTTTATGAACCTTTTTAGAAGGAAATGGGTAAGAAAGATGGTGCCGGTACAAATTGGTTAAGAGAGTCACATCTGGAAAGGGATTTCTGGAATTCATAAATCTTTTTTATGGGATAGAGGTACTATCTGGGAAGTGGCTGTACATTTGCATCAGAGGAGAGAGCAAGTCTGTCTGGAACAAAGGTGCAGAACCTGCCAGCAGGAGGAGATGGGAAACTCCTGGGTGATAGATGATTCTGAGATTGTCAGATCTGGGGTATTAAACTGGAACAGATGCAGTTACTTTTATTAAACATGGCACATTAATGACATTAAAGACCAACAATGCCTCAACAGCCATGCAACTGGTAGAGAAAACTGTAGCAACGTCAGCCTTTCTGTACCAGAGCAGCAACATGTCTCAACCTGGTCTTGCATATGGGCATTAGGTCTTGCGTATGGACATTATAGGACACACCTTTTCAAGTCACTGGCTTCAAAAGACTTGGCATGAAAAGACTAAGCAATAATATAGGTCACTGCTCAGTTATCATATGGCAGCAACCTTTTGAAACTTGACAATTCTCAGCAAACTGTTTGGCCCAGCATTGGGTCCACAGTCACTACCTGACCCTGACCTTGCCAAGTGCTCTCTCTACTAGGGATTTGCATGAGAATGGCCTGTTGACAAACCTCCCATCAGTAAAGGTTTTAGAACAGACTCCATGCTATATACTTCACACAACTGAATTTGCTGATATCAATGGACACGTGATGCACTGTAGGAAAGTTTATGCACTGGATTTTATGATAATTCCTATTTTGGCTACAAGAAAGACTTTTTATGCAACTCAGTAACTAAACCAAAAAGAAAACTAAAACTCTGAAGAAGGGAAATGTAAGATAGTTGTTCACAAAGTGATGGTAGGTGGGAAAAAGCAGATTTATATAATGAGTGATTAAGGTGATGTATTCATCTTGACAGTAGACACTTTCTGTGAACTGCTCCACGAAAGTCAGCTGAAAATACTGCCTACGAAGCAGAAGTCGGAGCGAAATCCAGCTCTTCAAGAGTTAATGTAATTCTATGAGAATGAAGCAAATTCTGCTTCTGACCCTGTCTGTGATACATCAGTCTTCATCGTCTTTAAGTGGCCTGACCTCTTCCTCCTAGAAGAATGATGGAAGACAGCTATTAAAGCTACTCAATTTCAGATCTCAGCTTCTAGGAAAAAGGCAGTTGTCACCCTTTCTGAATAAGAAAACATGGAAAAGAATTACCAGAAAAAGTCACATTCAACTACATCTATAAAAGAGTTCAAAGGCTTTTTCATACCTGGGTAACATTGGAACAGGCTTGTCAGGAGAGCAACAGCACCGTACAGTGCCACTGAGCAGCTTCCAGCCTCTAGTTTGCTGCTGAAAAACTAGGATAGTAAATAGTGAAAGGAAACAAGTCAGGTAGGTGCAGTCCTATCTCTCTTTACTTTGCTGACACCGTTATTCACAGGCGCTGGCCTGAAGGGGCTCCTCTACACTTCCAACTCCAACACTCACATAGTTTTTTTTATAACCATTCTTCTACCTTAACTTAGTTTCAAATACTATCAAAATAAGCGCATCACCCTTTTGGAAAGATGACAAAGAGACCGTCTACCAACAAACAGAAACACATAATGACATTTGCAGCACAAACCTGTGCTTTCAGGTCATGTCTTGGACCCTTTATTCTGTAGACTGTAATGCTAATATAAAAAGTATCGCTTGGAAGAGGAGGAAAAGAGATGACACCAAAAAGAACATGCAAGCACACTTCTGCCTTCTAAAATAAGGCCAGAGAAGACCTGAGCTGGAAGTGAAATACATATGGAGGCTCCTCAAGTCACAATTACTTTTATAAGTGAAAAGAGGAAAAACCTGAGTAAAGGATTGATTAGAAACTATTAGTTCTTTAATATTGTATCATCTCTTCCTCATCTGTTAACCTCAGAAAAAGAAATGTGTTGCATTGTTTCTGTGGATTTTTTTTTCCTGATATGATATTCACCTCGGGAAAAGTTACAGTGAAGCTTGGTCAGTCTAGTATTTCTGCTCAATAATTAATGGAAGGAAGTGAAATCTGGGAAGACAAAAAAAAACCCCAAAACCTCTCCTTTACCCAGGCTGGGGTTGTTACCTAAACTGTTGTTCATAAGACAGAGAGGCTTGCCTTAATTAGCTACTGTTTCAGTCTTCATATTTACAAATCACTACAGTATCACAAAAATATCAATATTAAATACACAATTCTGACTCATTCCAAGACACTTCCCGACTGTGCTTGCTCACTCAATGCCTTCCATGGCAGAGCTGTCCTTTTGAACTAGCACAGTACACAGACTTTATTATTACAGAGTCTACGAACACGGTGACAGTAATAATGAATTGAAATTTACATCAAATGTAATCTCATTAATTGTTTGATCATATCTGAGTTTGACTATTTAAATGCATTAATAAAAAATATTCTACTACATGACATTAAAGATCCTATCTTGGTTAATTTCCTAAAAAATATCATTCCAGCTTACTACTACATCTTGATTTTATCTATCTTAATTTTAAACACGTAGTACTTGGATTTGGAAAGAAGTTTAATCAAAGAAGGAGAAAACCTGAGCATTGCCCTAAATTGTTGAAGTCTCAAAAGAGTGCTCTAGATTTCTACTTACTTCTTCCCCATACACTCTGATAGACAGGACACCAGAGGTCCAGGCGGACAGAGATGACAGTGGCAGCATGAAGCCTGCTGTCCTCAGGCTACCAACATAGTGGGTCCAGCATGCCCAGCCACGAGCCTCTGAGCTCACCTGAAGGGTCTTCAACAGAAGAGAGCTTGGTTTGGCTCCCACAGCTGGTGCGGCACTAGCAGATTGCCACGGCTTTGTAAGGCAAGATAAATGCAGGTGCAGGAAGAATTATACTAAGGTCTTAATGCCTACTTCATACCACCAAACCACCTGGGAAAATAACAATACCCTACACCAGCTTGGGCTGTATGTAACTAAAATGACTGGATTGTCAATGGGAGGATGCCTGCAGTCCTGATGTCCTGATTTCTTTTTCCTTTTCAAATTAAGCACTGTGTGAACGAACATACTTTAGACTACTTTTTGACACTGCTGGGAAAGAGAAGGTGAGTTGGGAGCACCGTTTCACCTCACAGAGAGGAGCCCAAGTCAAAATAGTGTTTTTTAACGTGTTTTATCTTTTAGAAGAATTCAGAGGAGATGTTACATCTGTGAATAAAAGAAACGCTACCAATTACACAGAGCCTGCATTTCCACCTGCTGACCTGTATTGTACAGACTTCAGTCCCTGAACGATTCTTTCTAACCTCAGTCACTGGTTTGTTGTGTACAGCTACACAGAGGTGATCACTGTACATGAATACCTCTCCAGAAGCCCTTCCTTTGCAGTATGAGGTATTCTTAAAGACAGTTATTTCTAAATATGCAGGAATAGCTCAGAATCAATTACAGATTGAGTTAATATCTTTAAGATAAATGAAAGGTATCTTATTAATGTAATAGACTTTGGACCATATCCTGAGGGCACTAAAACTAGGCTCACACATTTTATTAAGAGCCTAAACACATGGCTTGTTTTTAAGAAGTGCTCAACCTGTAGCAACTTCCAATGATTTGATTACAATGAATGGAGCCCCCAAAAATTTCATGTTTTTGAAAGACATCAAAGTATGTAATTTAAACCTCTAAACACAGGCTTAATGGAATTTGCAAAGACAATTCAAATAAATACCTATGTAACTGATTTATGGGATTTGGAGAGTGCCACAGGAAGAATTCTACTGCAGATTCTTCATTTACAAACTGGTGGCTGTAATCCACTGAGGGTTTTTAATGCACTAGGAAAAACACAGAAACACTGACCCCTACACACTATTCATTATCTTCTCAAGTTGACGTTACCACAACTCTGTTATCCTTATGCACGCTCTTAGCCCACAGCCGGGTAATCCCATGTAGCTCAAACCTCTTACACTGAGAGCTGAGGTAGATTACGTTGCTGAGCTTTCACGGTTGTGCCGCAGATGATGCATGGTAATTTATTAACTGATTACAAGTCTGAGCTCTAAGTTTCTCCTGAAGATATGGGCACTTCACTCAGAGTCATAGAGTTGCAATCACTTGAGAAGTTAACACTTACCAAACATACTGTGTGGGTACTTATATTAAGCATCACTACAGGTGGTTTAAATCAATTTGCTTTACCTTCCAATTAGAGTCATTCCATACTCAGTTGTGTCCATACCATAAACAATGCAGTTTCAAACTGCATTATTGAACCCCATGCGGTTGCCCTTAAAAAATACATCTGACTCAGGTAGGTTTAATTTCCATAAGTAAACATTCAAATGCAAATTAAATTGATGTAACTGATTTTAAAACAATATACAGTTGTGCATGGAAGAATATGCATCCATGTAAATACATCCATTTCTTTTTACGCATTCTTAACTAAAAGTAAATTTCAAACTAAATTTAGAAGTACTTAAACTGTTAGATAAACATAGCAGAGCTCTAAAATACCCAATTAGTTTCACATAGCTTCTTGGATCTTTAAGGATTAACAATCATAATAATTATCAAAGAGTCAAACAGTAACTATCCACGTTATTCTTTAAATCATATTATTTTACATACAACTTTATAGGGGAACCTTCATTAGACTAACATAGGAGATGAAAGCTAATCCAGCCAGGAAATGTTGAATTAAATTTAAAAAACCTTCAGGAACTGCCTGTTAGTGGTTTGCTCTAAGGTTTGTACATAACACGCCATTCCACGATTTCAATAGTACAAGCGGCAAATCTACAATTTTAAATTGGTACACCTGCAAATAAACTGGGAAAGCTACATATTTTTACGAGAATCTGTGGATTTCTGCTCCACAAGTACTGACAATACAGTAAAAAGTGATTGGGGCCAGAGCTACTTGTCCGTAAATTTACATTTGTTATCGTTCTAGAAGGAAAAGACTAAACCTAGAGAAAGTGTATGCAAATCCATGACTTTCACAAGAAACATGAACATCTGCACTTTTCTAGAACAGCTTTTATCAGCTGCAGAACTGGAAACATGGAGAGAATTTGGAACAAAGAACTCTCTAATGTTTCTATGTAAACTATCAAAATACCGTGCCAGTGGTACCCACCAGCACTTCTCAACTGGATGCTGCAGTCAGCACTGGTAAGAAGAGGTCCATAAGGGAGAAGTTGGAAAATGAATGTTTGTTATTTATTTAGCACCTGTGTAAACAGCAATTGATACTTTATCAACACAAATGTCCAGAGTCAAAGCTGAATTTATCTAGTAGCATCCAAATGCTGCAAAAGGGTATATATCAGATTGTCTTAGGTATATTACAAATGATTATGAAACAAAAATCATTGTTATTTAAAAACCTTCCTCGGGTGGAAAGGAAAAATGACAGAAGTCTGCACACAATATAACTAATATATGCCTAATTCTTTTCAGAATCAAGGCATAAAGTTACAGATTTAGAAAGTATTCAGATTTTGTAATATTTAAACAAGGTTTTGAGCTGTTAATCTGTTGTACCTAATCTTGTCTCTCTGTAAGACAAGGACCATAATGATGAACTGCAACTGAGCAGCACATATTTCATTATGCTAGTCTAGATCCTGGTTGACAGGATACCAAGCAAAGACTGCCTGCTTTATCAGAAAAAGCAGGAGAATATCTCCTGGATTTTGGCAGAAGATCAGTCCAGAGTTCTTGGAGTATAAAACTATTTGCAAAGCATCTGCAAGAATCCTACAGACTGCAAATTTAAAAGCCTGACTTTCTCAACTCTCCAGAATCCAATAAAAAATTGCACGCTAATAAAAGAGGAATCAAAATGTGTATGTTATCTGCATCATTTCTCTCTTTCCTCAGGCTGTGTGGATATTTAAGTCCATAGTTTGGGTCAGTACTTCATTATTCTATGAAATTAGAACCCAAAAGGTTAACCCAAAATCAGAGGAATTCCAGAATCCGGGTGGACTCATGCCTGAATCCAGAAGATATAATAACAGCGCGGATGACACAGAGCATGTAGAAAAGGAACAGTTTTCTTTGTACCTGCACAGTCTGTACCTGTCACTCCAGTGTACAGAGACCTATGAAAAATGTTATTTTTAAGAATTATTCAAGAGCCTTGTTTCAGCACTGTCAGAGTTTGCAAAGTAGATGTCCCAAATTACTGAACTCCTAAATGCAGTTATATGGCACTAAAAAACAGAATCTGTGTGTGAGAGGAGTGTAGAGACTGCAGTGGCATCATCATCAGGGAGCTGTCATTTCCCCCATCTGCTGCAGAACACGTCAGGTAGTCAAGGCACAAGAAAATGGGTATTGATGAATCTATGTAACACTTCCTTGAAGTGATGGCAAGTTAACACACAGGTCCAATCAAGGCTTTCAGCATGCAAAACCAAAATCAAAGCAGGGCCCTTGAGGTACTAAATATAGCTCCAACTCAAAACTTTCTGAGAAATGCTACTGTGTAAGAGAATTGATTTATCCTAATACAGAGTCTGGAGCTACATGTGATCTTTGGACACCTGCCTATCAAGCCACATTTTAACCAATTGCCTCCAGTGTTTTAGTTCGTCTTTCATTTCTCCTGAAAATGGCTATTACAGCAACTACTATCAATTTGAATCTGGCAGTACAACCCACAGTCTGGTGCTATTAAAAAAATACATTAAACAGGATTAGGTACTAGATCACGCCTCACACCCTGAAAGCATTTGCTGAGAAACTATGGCGTTACAGCTTTGAAAACACTGTAGCACATGCATTCTCACAGATGTATACATTCATGAGCTCATACGCATGCACACACTTTGCAATGGCTCATCTATATAAAAATATACTAATATTCACACTGTAAGAGAAAAGGAAAGCATGAAAAAGTGTTTGATCCGTGAGCAAAGTAGCTCGACTGGTGATTTTTTTAGCAACAGATCAAGTCAAGGAGAAGTGAATGAAGAAAAGAACAACGACATCAAATCTGCAGTGCAGGCACAGCAATTTACACTTGGAAAGCACTACATTAGGCTGCAACTTCATTTCTAAAAAAAATTAGGCAGGTAGAACAGCTCAGCAGGCTTGTGGGAGAACCCCCCCTGTTGTCCCAGCTCCGGCTGCAGCACAGTGCAGTGGGTTGTTACTCCCAGCTGAGTGCCTTCCCTCGCCTCGTTTCACAACCCGCGCCTCCTGGACCATGCGCCTGCTGGCTTTGTGACGGATTTGGTTTGGCATTTCATCTGCCAGGCTTGCTCTATTCTGACAGGCACTGAACTTTTGCTACAGCTGTAGTTAAAGTCTCAGGGTGTTACGCACATATGATCAGATTGATGACTACAACTGTAAGAGGAAGGAGGAAAAGGAAGAGAACAGAAATCAATGACTTACTGTACCAAGAAAGAACAATTATTCAGCAAATCTGCTTTTGCTAATTCTGTCACACAACCTTATCCATTATAGTTCCATCATTATTTGAATTAACTGTTGCTGTCACAGCAATAATATTCACAATCAGCCACTCACATTCTACAACTACCTAGCTTATATTAGAACCAATCTAGTGATACCGCCTGCTTCTAATGAACTGGTTTGTAGTTTAATTATAGTGCTTACCAGATAATTTATTAGACAGCAATAAAGTTTAGATTTACTTCTCACGCAATATTGCTGCATTATTAGAAGATGTACACATGAAGCTACATTTTGCTCTCAATTACACAAGTATAAATCTTGAGCAACTCTATTGAAGTCAATAGTTATTTTAAATTGACATGCAGCTACTTTGCATTTAGAAATCTGTAATAAAGAGTTCCATGTATGTGCATTACTTATAGCACTCCAGGTGGTTACTTTGATAATGATACAGAACATTTTTGTACTGTTGAAATAAATGGCAATCCTGTTACAGAAAGTGTTTTTATAATAAGGAAGGAAATGAACTAAATGTTTAGTGCAAGAAGCAGGATTCAGACAATTCCTAGTATACAGTCGAAGATGATTAACTAAAAAGGAAAACTGCTCTCAAAAAGGTAGATTTCATTTGCCTTAAAACCAACTGAGTGAAATATTAGCAAGCAGAAGCTGTTGTACAAAAACCTGACTTTGAGATCAACTGAAGTATTAACAAAGCTAACAGTAAAAAAAGGATTGATTTTTGCATACAGATAGGAATAATTACAAACAATTAAAATAGAAAGATAAATTATAATAAAAAATATAGTATTATTTATCAGACTACAATACTATGTGGATTAATTCTAAGGCTATGCAGGACCCAAACGCCAATGTTTTCACAGTCTGAACCTGGACAAACTCAAAACTAACACACACACCTTCATTTTTTTATTTAGAATAGTGGTAGAATATTATAGCTGCTTTGATCACATGTAAGCATATAGCAGCTTGCAGTCTTTCACATACCTACCTTCTAACTAAGCAGTGGCATTTAATACTGAAGACTGTGATGCTGATCGTATCTCAGTGGTGGAGGTTGAGCGGGGAACTACTGTGAAAGCAAGAGAATTCCTACATTAGCCTTCTGATCCCTCTTCGGGATGTCTGGCTTGGGAATGCCACAGAAAGCCCGATTCACTTCTCCATCAGTTCTCCTTTCAGTAAAACGGGGGTTAGAATACCGACAGTTAACTTACATTGCAGGTATTCGGGGAGACTACCTTCTGCATGTTGTTTAAATAATTCTGAACTGTTCAATGGCAGACCCAGTCATATAAAAGAGATTCATATTTTCAGAGATTTTGCAAAATGTGGGCTCTGTTCCTCGGGATCCAAGCCTTAAGCAGATGCAGAATGTGTAAGTCCAAATCACTGAATTCCCCCCATGCCTATACTCCTATTTGCAAAAGGGAGATACTAATATTTCCTTTGCCTACTCCTAATACTTGTATATTTAGGCTGCAAACATATTCAATCACAATGGTTTCTCAGTTCATTTCTGTAACAGACAAGGTACTAATTTATGGTGGAACAGGTAGATGCCACCTGCATAAAAATAACTAATCACAAAAATAGTAAAATGGGTTCTTCTGAATGCTGCATGGCATTTTTTAACGTTGGGAAAACACAATGAAATGCACTCATTTTAAAAATTTAGGAAGCATGAAATGCCTAGATTTTTAGAAAACATTACACATTCTTTCCCATGGCTTGCTTTTGACTCTCGGCTTCAATTTTTAATGAACAAGAGTCTTTTGGCTAGAACACCCCACGAGATCCCAAAGCCCTTAGCAGCTTCCATTGTATCAGTAACTTCAGCCCAACCTGTGAAACTTTTAAGGGCAGAATGACTTTGAAGTAGCTGGAGTTCTGTGAGAAACATGGTTTTGACCTAAAATTTGAAATTTTAGAAAGGATAAGCTGAAGAAAAATCCGAATGGCATCCAACCTCTGCCCCAGTCCTTGAAAACGTGAGTTTTATTTCTCAAACACTGTCATTCCTCTGAAGCTGTCTTTCTCCTCAAACTAGAGCGCCTTCAAATGGTCTGTGCGTCTGCCCACATGGCAGGTAAAGAACAGACTGCTGGTTTAACATGCTTATGTCCATGTGGATTCTTATTCCATAGCATCCTGTATGTGCTGGAAATGGCAGAAAGGCCTTGGACGAAATAGGAGGAAAGAAAAATTACAGAAAAGAGAATTCTAAAACACTTGGTTGGTGGGGGAAGGAAGTATGTAGGCATGCACACATTCACACACACACACACACACACACAAAATCAATACTAACTTATTTACATTTCAAAGCTGTAGCTGATAGGAAACCAGAAACATTTCTGTCCTGAGATTTTAAGGCAGCCTACTCCAGAGTTAGGGGCTCTTTGCCAAGTCAGATCTGAGTTTGGGTTTCTGACATATACAGAAGTTCAGGAGTGGAGCTCGCCAGCAGAAGAAGAAACGTCTGCCACACGCACACCTTGTCTGCATATTCACCATGTCAGACTCTTTGGGAATTTGGCTCTTTAGCCAAATTCCCCAAAGCCTTCAATGTAAATGCCATTCCCTGGTGTCATATAGCCATGAAAGGAGAATTAATAAAAGGAAAACAGATGAGAAAGAAAAGGGAGATAGAAGAAAGTGTGTAGAGGGGAGGATGGAACAGTTCATTTTCACTTCTCAGCATCACTCGCCCACATATGCACACTGAAAAAATAGCAAGGATGGCACTCACAGACCACTAAACACAAAAGAAATCTAACGGAGGGGGTAAAAAAGAACTGAAAACAGTGAATTCAGTCTATCCTCCTATCTCCCACCACTAATGAGCTAGAAGTACACCAGCCCTGGTGAGACCGCAGTTGGTACTTGCTAGTACAGCTAACCTTGCTGGACCTTCACTAGAAAAAAATTATTAAATTGGATTTTATCATTGTAGCTTAAGCTCCCACACATGAGACCACAAAAATTATGTTCATCCATCAATCCCTAAAAGCCACCTATGTATTGCACTTGGCAAGAAGCACCCAAGTAT
>NW_008825167.1:9859044-9877886 GCF_000699105.1 Pygoscelis adeliae
TTTATATATTGATCATCTGTGTGAAGTGACTACACGGCTTTAGCATGCTCCAGTCACCAATGATCTGTGTCAAATAATTTACAAAAACGCAATGATCAAAGGTATTATTGGTCTTTCTCTCCACACTGAAGGCAAATTCTTTTCTTTTCTCTACCAAACTCCTCCACCTCCTGCTAACTCTCCCCCTTTAGACTGCCAACTCCCAGTGTTTGTCACGAACAGAAAGCATACATTTAGAAATAAGATGCCTAGAGAAAGCTGAACAATGTTTTATTTAAAATGCTGAAAAGCGTTCATCATACCAAATGCAAAATACATGTAACCTCATACTGATACTAATAAATGAGGTAGGACAAATGAGAAGTGCAAAGAAGCTTCCCCATACTGCCCCACTGGTAAGTCCTTTCTGAGTCCACCTCTGTGTTGTTCTCTGAGCTCTTTCAAACCTCTCCTGAGTCCTATGTGTGTAACAAAGATTTTGACTATTATGTCTGCCACCCCCGATGCTGCACTGAACCCAGTTCCACTTCCCTGTGGCAATCCAGCAGACCTCAGACCTTCTGACCTAGGCCAAACCAAACTAGAAAATCTCTTGGTTTGAGTTTCCTATTCCACCACAAGCCCCAGGAGCCACAGCTGTCAGTGGACTCCCCTGTAATATCCATATGAAATGTAATATTAATGGGCAGTTAATACCTTTTCGTTGATTTTTGACCTACCTGCAGTTTAGTCTTCACCCAAAGTGGCAAAGCCAAGAAATACATATGGTCAAGTTCCACAAATCAAGTTAGAATCTCTTATCTGAAATATTTTGGTACTACAGAGATATTAATGACAAAAGTATGCCAGCCTTCAAGATAAAAAAGGAAAACAATTCAAGTAAGAAACTAAGATAAGGCTTGCGCAGCTTTGGGTTTTTTGGCACCCGTCTGTTCCACATGCATACAAGCTGTATTTGAGTTACTTAAATACAAGATTTTGGTCACGCTTGATATGTCATATCCACATTTTGTATTTCTAGACGCTTTTTTCGTCAGAATTGTTGGATTTGTTGTCATCTAAAACATAAAGCTATTTAGTGGTAAATACTTGTAGCAGCAGCAGATACGCTCTGTGTGACTTTTGCATAAAATCTCTACTTTGATTTGAGCCATATTGAATTCAACTATTTTAATGATAACCGCTCTCATCAGGAGGTCATGCAATAACGTTTCTCAGTCAATAGGCAGAGACTGCAGCTGAGCTGAGACAACAGCACCAATGGAGTTTTCTGCATCTCTGCTTCATACTTTAAGGAGGCATGTTCTTTCATGCAATTTACCTGTTGAATATCATGAGAAGATGCCACTCATTTGACTGAAAAAATACACAGCATAAGGCAGGCCTACACTACAACTTTACTAATTTTAAGTCACTGAAGACCTCTTCAGAGGTTTGGTTGTTTTAATTCAGCCACTAGTTTTTACTCCCTCATAAAACAGAACGAATCAAGCACAAAGCTACTACATAGCTCCCTGTATTCTGCATGTATAATTATCTGTAAATTCAGCGAGTTCAATAAAAGGACTGTGTCAATCAAAACGACCAATACCTTGACAAATCTGGAAGGCCACCACTGAAGTCAGCACCCCTTTTTCTGCACAAGTTTTGTACGAGTGCAACGTCATCAATCCAGTACATGTGCATGAGCTTAAAAGAGACATGAGGCAATGGTTGGACCACTGTAACCAAGATGAGGACTGGGTTCGTGGTCCCAGCCTATACACATTTTTAGTTTCTTATTTTGAAAAGTATCCCATCTTGCCAGTAATGCACAAACCTCTCTCCTGAAATTTAAAACAAACAAGTGTACTATTGCAATCATTCAGTGTACCACAATGTAATAGAATTAACATTAAAAAAAAATCCCAGCACATTACTTACTGCCAAACTAATACTGAACAAACACAGAAACAATGACAGTAGATATGCAATAATTGTTATTTTCTACTCAGACGCTTCATACTAGGCTTCTGCCAAAAGTTAAGTTAATTTTCAAAGCTTAAAATTCTTGAAAAGCCAGAAGAGCTTAGGAGAGTTTTCCTACTCCTCTGAATATTGGATTACTCTATGTGCATGCAACTGACTCCGACGACTTGAAAAAAAGTATTATTTATGCTTGAGTAAGACCAAAAGTGTATACAGCAAACATTTCTGACATGATCAGGACTATTCCTGAATAAGCACACCATGGAATTGGAGCGGAAAGGGAGAGCTCATCTTCAGCTCTTGTACAGAGGCTAGTAACTATCCCTAATCCTTCCCAGGGCAGAGGAAAGCATGAGGACTGGAAAGATCTGGAGTCAAATGCTGTCCCTAATGATTTCAGATGAGTCAACATTTCATCCGACACTGAATATGGGAGATGTATTTTATAAGCAAACATAAGGAAGGGACAGCGCAAAGCAAGTCAAGAAATGCAGTTTCAGAATGTGATTGCTGACACTCAACCTCGTGAGTCTGCAGTACTCTCCAGAGTCCGAAGGTGTTTTATGAGCCTTGATCATCCAGCACCTAATACCTAGAGGAGGGCTAGACTGTCCTACATACAGCACTGGTGTAACACAGGTCACTTCTCGGTGACAAACAGCCCAGCAAATTGCCAGAAGCACTAATGAAAGTACACATTGCTATCAACTCAACAGTCAAGAGCCAACCAAAAAGGGATTCTAAGCTGGGCATCATCAGTCAGCAGAGTTAAGACTGTTATCAGGAGGTTAAGAAGATCCTGCAACTCTTTCCTTCCAGCAGCTATGCTGGTATAACCCGCTGCATGATGCACAGGCAGCGGTGAAACAGAGACACTGGCTGCAGCAGAATGGCACGCATGTTACAGGATGGCTCCTGCTTCCTATACAGCAAGTGTTTGGGTTTTTAATCCTCATTAATGCTATTCTCATTTAAAATCCCTCTGAGAAAAAGAAGTAGACTTCCCTTTAGGTCTCTACTTTCTGCGTTGTGAATGGAAGCATATAAAAAGTTTTACTTATACTTTTAATTTCTAATGGACCTGCATTGCCACTTGTATGTCAGTCTTAGAAAAAGTTATCATGCAATCTGCATCAATGTGCCAAGGTTCTGCCCACCTCAGCACGCCACAGATCTCTCCGAGACATACTTAGTGCACGCAGCAATATATTTTTAAAACATGTTAAGTGACCATGTTTGCTTATTTGTCTTCAGAACCTTTACCTGTGTCCTACTCATTCCTGGTGAATAAATCTCACACTGAGTAACCACACACCTGGTTCATTGGACACACACGGAACTACACGCACAAGGCAGCGTTGCTAAACAGTGACTTCAACAGCTGATTTAATTTCCTTAACGTCCACACTGTGCATACCTAGATTTGAAGAGAGGAATGAGATGGCACAAATAAGGTTGACCAGACCTCATGCTGCCACAAGCCCTGGGTCAACACTTCGCCTCACTATGCGTCGATGCAGCGAATAGCTTAAATGAATTGCATGTAAGAGGACACACAGCTGTGTAAATCTGCACCCTCTGGGCATACAGTGCTTACAGCAGTAAATACCTAGAATAAAAAATATAGGCGCCCGAGGTACACATGGGGAATGAGCTATATCCTTATTTGACCTGAGATACTACTCCGTGCAACTGAAGATTGCAGAGTTGAGGTTTTACCAAGCAAGGAACACATTTGATTTGGAAAGCATTATTCAGCATGTCATGGTAGTCATTAAGTGTAAATCTACAGTAATTCTATTAGAGACACTGGAATAACACCAGTTTAAAAAAGGTGAGATTTAGAACAGAATTAGGCAAACAATCTCCTTGCTTTGTTTTGCATGGACTAATTAAAAATAACTGCAAACTGCACTAATGAGGCAGGCTTTATCTAAGTGTAAGCAGCAAAAAACAACCTCCTAAGCAATTCCCTGTCTAAACATTAGGTCTTCCTCAAACTTAAAAATGCATTCCATACCAATTTATTTTAATTACCCATAAGCAACAAGGGAGAAAACCAGTCACATCTTAGTCATTTAAGCCCAAATTTCACTAGTACACAGATGAGTTACAAAGACGTCCATAACACAGCTCAGGATGGAAATGCTGACAAGCTGTTGAATCTAATGATGCAATAAAGAGATTAAGTTTACCTCACAAACCACTCGAATTCGGACAGAGACAGATGGAGAAAGTATATCAAATGTCGGTATTTTAGGGGAAAAATTTGAAATAGTGAAAACATAATTACAAAATCAATTTAGGAAACATAAAAGCTACTAAGGTCTGAATCCTCTAGTCCACAGAGGTCTCAAATGCAACCCACACAGGATCAATGCTACAATTTAATTGTGCAAATATTCTGAGTATGTATATTACAAATAATAGATGTTTCTACCCAGCTGCTCCATACCCCATGAAAATAGAGCCTAGCCTCATTGTCCAACCGCAGGACCTGGCTTCAAATGCTGGCTTCAAATCCTGGCTCTGATTCCACTCCTTTCTGGGACTCTGGGAAAATAATTTTACTCCTAATGGCCCAGTATTAATGCTGACTAATCCTGCACAACCCCCCTGATATATCAAGATTTAACTAATGAATTATTTTGGAGCATGCGATCTAACCTGATGCTACTTTCCTCCTGTCCACTGGGATAGCAAAAATTCAGCCACTAAAAGGTCTCCTGCCTCTTCCCAAGAGGGAGTCTTGAGCAGGCACAAAGTCACCGTCTCAGCTCTAGTCCTTGGGAAGACTCGGACCCTGGCAGACCGCACGTTACTTTGGCTGCTCCATCATGCAGGCACAAGTTTGGGCAAACCAGGAGCTGGAGCCACCTGCAGCAGACCCTAGCGAAAGAGAGGCTCCTCTCTTGGTCAAACATTGTACTGAGGAAAACTCAGATAAATTTCAGTTGTCTCAATCTCCCCCCTTTACAATGTGAACCTAAAATTACTTTTCTCTATCCACTGGGCAACTATGAAGCCATGTTATTTAATGAATGGGAACTGCATATCCTAGCCCTCAAATCTGTAATACTATCCTGGTTCTTGTCACTGCATTCAAAGCGATAGAGAACCAAAAAAAAGTGAGCAAAATTCTTCTCCCATTTGCACTCCTTCAGCTACTATGAATATTAGCCCTGCATATCCTTAAATAACTTTTTCAACTTTTCAGTCATCTTCATATGATTTAAGTAAAACCTTCTGGTTCACATGCAACAGCCTCTTTCACTCAGGGGATGTTCAACCTCTGCTCAATATCTTTATTTTCATGCCGCTAACAACTCTGTAACTAACGATGGCAGCTATGTCTGACCCTTCCACCTATTCTTTGCCTGAATTTACAGGATGTGACCTGCACTGTACATTTCTGTATGGACAGAAGAGCTAGCGACACCACATCTAACTCCAAGCAACTTTAAAACCAGGTAAAAAAAGTACCTTCTCCAGCGCTGACCTCAGCTCTCAGCAGGACACCTTCTACTCATCAGTAAAGAGCTGCCCACCTCACAGAAATGACCCTCCTCTTCCTCTCCCTGGCTTTGCAATTACCATTCCTGGTAAAAGCTACAGAAGAGAGCCGGTACTGTTAGGCTCAAAAATTCCTTTTCCCAAATGAACGTTTCTTCAAGAAGTGGGTTGCAGCAATAGGAGCAATACGTTCTTCAGGTGACAGAGGGGCCATCAAGACACTGCTGCGTGTTTACCAGCTGGCTGGGGATGAGGTGGGAATCAGAATAGAGAGGAGAGAAGCACATGCAGAGGAGCAATGAGGGTGTCCCAGCTGTATACATGTACAAGCCAACACCCACAGCTGTCAAATAGTTCACAGATGATGACATGGCAGCCCTGACTGTACCACATGCTGTACTGGATTATGCAGGTCTTCTGAACCATCCCCTTGAAACGGTCAGATAAGCCTTTCTCTGCAACGCTTCTGATTCCTCCAGCTCAGCATGGAGGATGAATCTCACAGCCATAGAGGAGACACTTACAAAGCTGCCCGAAAATGTTTCATAGATTCTGACTTTAAGACCAGAAGGACTGCTGTGATATCTCATCTGACTTCACCTCTGACAGAGTGGAGCGTATAAATCCTAGAAATCTTTCAATTCCTTCCAGTACATCTTTTAGAAAGCCATCCTAACCAATGTGAGACATCAAGTGGTGGAGATAGAGCAGCATTCCCTGATGGTTCCTATGGATAACACCCCCCACACACACCCCTGTGCTCATACCTTCTGCTTGAATTTGTCTAGCTTCGGTTTCCAGCCACTGATCTTGCTATGTCTTTGACACCTGGATTGAAGATCCCTCTACTCTCAAAAATTATTCCCTGTGTGGGTAATTATAGTTGGCACACCATTCAGAAACACACTAGATGTTCTCACTTCTACCATAATAGTTTAACAAATAGAACTAGTTAATTTTTTTCAAAGTAGGTGTTTGTAGACAAAAATGGACGTCTCCGTAACTAAAAATAGGGGGAAAAAAACATTTTGGAAGAGAGGTTTGGAGATTTTGTTTGATTACTTTGACAAAACTTATAGGTCTCTTTTTTTCTCCACAGTTGTTTTTTTTATCTCCTTTTCCCAAATCTTTCCACATCCTCCCATTTCTCAGTAGTGAAATCAAAAAGAGGGAAGCAGCTAGATGGAAATGGCATTTAGAATTCAAACACTTAATTATAAACCCACAAAATTTAAAACTTTCTGTTGACATTTTCAAACTTAAAATGGTGTAAAAACTGAAAGCACAAAAGGCTTCCTTTTCTCTTTGTTTAGGCAACTCTGTATGTTGGCAGGTTACAGCCTCCCATTAAAATTATATTCTTGAAATGAAAATATATAAAAATATATTTTTGAAGGAGCATTCTCCTATGCTACCCATCCTCTGCAATGCTCTTTGCCTCCTCTCTTTTCTTAGATTTTCTAGTTTCATTGTTTCTGAGCTTTTACAGTAAGTTCTTTTGTTGTTTTAAGACACAAAGAAAAAAATTCAAATGCCACTGAAGGATAAATGTATACAGAAAAACAATCATGAGCAGTATAAATTTATTACTTCTAGCTGTATAACAAGATGACCTTATTTGCAATGTATCATATTTGTTGGCTGTTACATAGTGTCTTTTTGAAATCTGTTAATTCTGCAATAATGTCTTAATAATATCAAACTGTGTGTATTACATAGCATATATATTATCTCATGGATTGAAATAACTTCTCATTACAGCATTTCCTAGCTCCTACGACCCCATTTGACAAACATTTAAACAATTTTTACCTCATATTTTAAAGTATGGCTGACAAATGCAGAAGACGAATACTTGGAGGAAAATAGGGGAATACTAATGAGTATACTTTTTATCTATGACATTGCATTTTTCTGTTTTCATTGTTCACAGTGCTAATACAGCCCAGGGAAGACAGCGCTGCTTCAAAATGCAGCTACTGATAGAAGCAAATGATTAATAATGGCACATTCTTTTTCCAAGTATCTACTCCCTTAAATCTGAATATTTTTAAAACAAAACTATATTTTAAACATGAGTAGTACCAGAAAACCAATCAAGAGAAGACGGCTAGACTTTATTCTTCCTGTTTCCTCACCTAGCAAAATTGCCATTCGGTTTCTCTCAGAAAAAAAAATCACCTTCCTGCTTACAGTAACAGGAAGAAAACAGCTTGATTTTCCAATCCAAAATTAAATTTTAAGACCAGAAAGTAAAGGGAGGGAATAAATATGATGCCCCACAAGTAATTTTTGCAGTCACTTTCTGAACCACACCCCCATTTTTTTTTGACAACAAACTTACTTTAATCTAGAATAGAGGTTGACAATGACGTTCCTGTGGTCACAACACTCCATTATATCAGGAAAATAAGTGTTTCTTTTATTCATAATGTCCTTGTGTTTTGCTGTCCAAAGTCACTCAGGTGAATTTACTGAATATATTTTCACAACAGTAGATCAATTGGAGAGGCTTACGAACACATAATTATTCCATATCATTGCATTTTACTGCTGTGATGGGATAAAGTTATCCAATGGGGGGGGGTGTGGGGTGTAATCCATTCCAGAGCACAGAGGGTTTCTTTCTTTCTATTTCTCTTTTTTTTTTTTTCTCCAAATGTCCCTAGCTCTTATACTTTCATAAGCAAAATTATTCACTGCAGGAAATGAAGCGTTAATGCAGCTTCATGACATTTTGAAGCTACAGCTGTTTCAATAGACAAGATTTTTAGCCCTGAATGTACTGGTAGCACTTGGAGCTGAAAGCATCTATTGAGTGAAGGAGGGCTTGACCCTTTGCTCAGTGACTTCAAAGTCATGAGTCATATGGCCCAGAAAGAATCCCTGAAGTCTTCAGAAATAAAAGTGTAACATAACCATTGTGCTACAAATGGCCTCTGTAAAAAAAGCATATTTATCATTAGGCACCAAACTACATAAATGAGCCTGAAAATTTTAACTGCACTTTTCAAAGGATAAATGCAAAGAAATAGGAAGCTGCAGGCCTGGACAGCTAGGTCTCACTGATCTGAGAGGAGCTGGTTCAGCTCCCACTGCCATCTGCGGCACAGGCTGGCTCTGGGCTGTGCTCTCCTCGTCTGCCACAAGTAAATCCAGGCCAGGAGCAGACGGTACGTGCATGGGAGATCTCCGTCACTCCAAGAAGGCCAGTGTACCTAGAATGCCATTTGATAACATCTACATAAATTGCTTTGCCAAAGAAGCGTGGGGAGGAATCACAACTGCCAACAACTGTACTGTTTTCAATCTTCTTCAGCAAAGATTGTTTCATTTAACAATTGCAGAATACTCTTTTCTTTGCCTCTTAACAAACCTTTTTAATAGTGTCAGTGAGAGCTCTCATCTCTCAGAGCCTCAGCCAGGGCCAACAGGCAATGAATGAGTCTCTAAAAAGGAAGGAAATACCTGCAGGTATTGCCGAACAACTGTACAAGAGGTAACAGCTACTACAAGCACCTTCTCATGTCTGATATAATCAAGGTAGAATAGGGAAATATATTTGAACTACCTGAATAAAATATAACCGAGATGGAGGAAAGAACTTCTCAATAAACAAAAAGAGAACATGAAAAAAAATGAGGGGATTAGGAAAAAAGCTGAGGAAATTAACTATCTAGGAAAAACTGAGTAATTACTGGTTCCAATGAAGGAAGGGGGAAATTACTGGAAAGGAGACAAACCAAAGGAGAAAAATACTGCAGGCAGTATGTGCTGGCTTTGGCTGGGGTAGAGTTAATTTTCTTCACAGTAGCTAATATGGGGCTGTGTTTTGGATTTCTGCTGAAAACAGCGTTGATAACACAGGGGTGTTTTCGTTATTGCTGAGCAGTGCTTACACAGAGTCAAGGCCTTTTCTGCTTCTCACCCCACCCCACCAGCGAGTAGGCTGGGGGTGCACAAGAAGTTGGGAGGGGACACGGCTGGGACAGCTGACCCCAACTGACCAAAGGGATATTCCGCACCGTATGACGTCACGCTCAGCATATAAAGCTGGGGGAAGAAGAAGGAAGGGGGGAAACGTTCAGAGTGATGGCGTTTGTCTTCCCAAGTAACCGTTACTCGTGATGGAGCCCTGCTTTCCTGGAGATGGCTGAACACCTGCCTGCCCATGGGAAGGAGTGAATGAATTCCTGCTTTTGCTTTGCTTGTATGCACGGCTTTTGCTTCACTTATTAAACTGTCTTTATCTCAACCCACGAGTTTTTTCACTTTTACTCTACCAATTCTCTCCTTCATCCCACCCCGGGGGGGGGGAGTGAGCGAGCGGCTGCGTGGGGTTGCCAGCTGGGGTTAAACCACAACACAGTAATATCAAAGAAGACAGGAGAACTGGTAGGAAACAAGATAAAGGAGAACCTGGGGAAAAAAGGATGAGAATGAATGCTTATTCACCCAAGAGCTGTGAACACTAGGTATTGGTCTAAACAGACAGTACCGATGTTTAGAAAAGCATTTACATAAGAAACATATAAAGCATTTATATAAGAAATTAATCAACAGACATGCTTCCATGCTCTTAGTAAGTTTGGGCTTATGTAACATCTTCATTAGAAATCTAAATAGTCAAAACAGATGTCTGTGGGTGACACAGTATCATTTAGGTTGGACTCCGGAACGACCTGGGGAAAACTACTAAAACCAAGCAAAGCAAAGTGTTCCAGCAGTATAACAAAGGAAAGCCACGGTAACGAAACGCACTTTGGAAAGATTCAATGAATTCAAAATCAGCCTTGACTCCCCAGGAAAAAGAGATCATCTCTTTATGGTCATATGGGCAGCTCAATTAAAATCTTTTGCTCACTATTATGGGAAAGATGCACTTTGATCTGTCAACGAACCTCCTTTCCAGTGAAGAGGCATTGGTTAACTGTCTCCCAAAGTACTTTAGTTCCAACAGACCCCGAGTAACTCATGATTCTTCTAAGACATACAAGAGGAATGAATACTAAAGGATACAACAAAAACTTTGTCTTCCTTTAGATGGGTCTTTTAATTCAACAAATCCACACAAAAAAGTGATAAACAAAGCTGAATCTGATGTGAAAAGAACTATTTTGCAGATAGACCATGAATAATAAAACGTTCCCTAAAAGGACTGGCTTGCCAGACCTGCAAGGGCCAGATGAGCCTGTCTGGTGACAGCCCATCCTTAATTTTCCTGCCTACAGCTGGTGTGACACTTCCCTGTGTCTGCAGACTCTAAAGGGTTAACTACATGAGGGATTTTTCCTATTCAAAACTCCTCGCAACGTATTTCCTTACCCAGAACATCTTCTGCATTGTGCTAGCACACAATGAAACTATTCAGAAATTCTTATGATTCAATCTTTTTCTGTCATTGGTTTTAAGCTTCTGGCTAGGGAAGTGTTACTGTGGAATAACACAAGCGCTCTGCTTAAAATTACTTCGGGTTTTTAATTCATCTCTTCCAGACTTAGAGTGGCACAAGCTGAAGCAGAATCTGGCCCCTTCTATTTCTCACGTCCTTAAAATAAATCCATGGAATGTGGCTTCATTACTCTCTTCCTCAGATATAGGAACAATACTGGATTAGATCATTAATGTCAGAAGTTCGCTAAAGCCCAAAGCTATACAATGATTTTGGCCAGCTGAGGGAGCAGGTCTATTGTTCCTTAACGATTCAATAGGTGATAAATCTTTTCATTCTGGAAGGATGCTGCTATCAAATGTGCATCGGCTTCTTCTGATTTAAACATCCATTTGCATCTGAAAAGATACCCTTCCTAAATTCTATGTGTGCTCCACATGTAATGCTTTACAGTAATCAAATAACAGGGCTAAGAATGACACGGACGTTTGGATGCTACACATCAGTGCTTATGGCTACTGATACCACAAAGTTAACCCATCTGTAACTAAAGACGATAAAGAAAACCACTGCAGGCCTCTATGCTCCCGGAAAAGCTTAGAGAATAAGCTAATACAACAGCACGGGCAGAGAGGCGTCCCACAGAAAGGCAGTTTGCAGCTCCGTCTCAGCTTGCCAGGCCTCTATGACCTACACAATCTTGCTCCTGGGTCAGGTATCCACACTAAAGAACAATCTCAACTGTAAGGGTCTGGTTTGTTTTATTTAGAATATGCCAGGAAAAAAAAGAAACTCTCTATGAAAACAAAACTACAGAGGGTGGAGTTAATTCTTTCCAGGTTTGGATCCAGGCTGATCCGACAAGCCTAGCTTTGTCTGTTGGAAAGACGGAAAATTTGCTTACACTTGCCCTCAGGAAGGGCGAATTGGGTAGCAAAATGTTGGTGGCTGAGCAAAATAAGGGGCTTGTGTCCAATTTGTTCCTCAGACTGCAAAAGCCAAAGCTCTAAAAGATTATGGTATCTCCTCGCCGGAAGACAAAAACAGTGTTCGTTTATTGAAGATGCTGTATTACGAAGGATTTGCCACCACATACGTGCATCCTTCCAATTTTGATGAAAGTCTCATAAATAAAATTAACAAAACCGTCTCTCTCCCCGGCAGGTCATTTTTTATCGTAGCCAAATTTCTTACCAAGTAGCAATTACCAAGCCACGTTGCCTGTAAGTAAACCCAACAGTCACAGACTACCAGATGACATATTATATATATGAATACCTCACAATTGAAATACATTTTCCCTACGGGACTACATCACTGCTTGATTTAATTTTTCCTGACATTTGGCCTGGAGCATCTTTAAAGAAATGAACTTAGGATGCCTTTGCTGACAGCAAAGGACAAACCATGGCTATATACTCAAATCCTACTTAAATCATGCACACTATCCTTTTAAAATACTAATCCTGCATAAATTGCAGGATAGTCACTGAGATCTATTAGTCAGAGTTCATCTTCTACTGTTTGAGGGTGAGCTATAGGTCCACATATGCAGTACAAAAGGTCCAGCATAAATCATACAACTGTAAAGGAATGAACACTTTCACCAGTGACAAATTTATCGATGTGGAAGGAGATACGCCAACTCGTCAGAATCCCTACTAAGGTTTTTTACAACCTCAATAGTTCTTACTATGAATTATCCATACTCTGGTTTGGATCGGTTTCTTTTCCTTTTTCATCCACAATGTTCTCTAAAAAACAGGTACATAAAAAGATGGCATTTCAAGAGTACTCCTAAGAGAGAGAGGCAAATGGAGTAATTTATTGTAAACTGGGGGAGAGGAGATGGATTAGGAATTAAGAGTACTACAGTGCTTCTAATAAATCTCCTGCCTGAAGAGCAGCCAAAAAAGTCTACATTCATTCTCCAATTGGGTTATATCTTTCTCTTTAACATTATGAAGCTGTTATTAATATTATGAAGTTGTGTGTCTCTACAAATATTAAATTTAACGCCCATTATAAGTGACACATTGACAAGTTCAGAGAGGGAAGTGCTCTGGCTGTGATACAGGCATAGTAACACCACCTATGCAGTATTTCCAATGGTTTCCTGAGAGCGTGTCTCAGTCCTATGCCTGAGGACCACCCTACAGCTGTATGATCTCCAGTTCTGTTTGAATCTTGGTTTCAGTATTGAGGGGAGCTGAATATATTATAAGGCAGGGAACAGAATAGTTTTAACTGTGTAAAGTTCCAAGAAATTACTTGTAATTTCATTAACCTCTTTTCACAAAAACAGATAGAAATGGTTCCCAAAGGTTTTAGAAAAGGAAAATTATGGAAAAATGAAAATTAGGACCAAATTAGGCGTGGGCCCGGTCTCATTTCTCTGAGGACAGTTCTCTCTCAGCTCTGCATCTTCACCTGAGTGGTCTAACAGTAAATGCTCCTCAACACAAACTGATCTTCATCCACAAGAAGACTCATCACCCAGGAACCAGCAAAACACTGTGACAAGTCAAAGCAGGACAAACATCAACTGTTTGCGGTTACCATTACACTAGATGCACCCTAGATTTTGTGACCCTCCTTTGACATTTTGAAGCACCTCATCCAAATATACAAGTTTTTCAGGCTTTGTATAATCTGTTCCATACAAGTATCTCTAAACTCAATTTTTTCTCATGCTCTTTTATTGTTCTCCCAATCCTCTTTTCCTCCTGCCTTCTAGAGCAACTTGACCACCCTCAGCATGTATGAACACATGCATGGAATAACCCGTTTTTGGGTTAAAACTGGTCAGTTCATGATTAAAATCAGTCATGTTGACCAGTCTTTGAATACATGAATCTTTGAATAAATGGCAGAATGCTTAAAGGCAGCTTAGATCTGCCCCATGAATAGCCAAATAGAGAAATCAGGCCTAAGTTTATCACACTTTCAAATGCCCACTATTCACATTTCTCACTCTTTCAAATGCACAGCCTGCTTGTTTGTGGAAACCACAGGATAATATACTCCAGGTTTATGCCTTAAGAATCATGTCTTTCCTTTTTCATGCTTCTACAGGATTACTTTTGTACCTGTTATCAGGGTATCTTTTGTGCCCTGAGCAATCTTTAAGAATGTGGAGAAACAATCACAAGCAATTGAGTTCCTGTTTATCAGACGAACCTTGGTCACTAACCCATCAAATGTTCTCACTGAAAACATGAAGTGAAATGCACTTCAACTACCACAAAGTAAAGAAATAAAAAGGTTTTCTAGATAGAAAGATTGCCTACACCAGCCATGTTTCATACAGTGTTGGTGAAATTTGTATGTTTTGGGAAAAAAAAAAAAAATTCTCCCAACCTTCAAAACTAAGTCAAAAAGTCTCACTTCAATCTTTGAAAATACACCATTTTGGAAAGGCCAAAAATGCCTTTTAAGCCTTTAGGTTTGCACAAAGAAACTAGTCTGAATCATATATCTCAAGAACAAACAACAGCTCCTTGCAGTTCAAATGAACTGAATTCTTCTTCCAAAAATCAGTTCTTTTTGCTGAGCTCTTACTCTCTGTTCTGTCCCTCTAGCACACCTCATCCACGTCTCCCTTTGCCCATGTCACTCTCAATAATGATTTTCACTCTTCAATACTGTAACTCAAGCTCCTAGTCTTGTCCTAGGTTTCTTTTGCTCAAGGCAGTCAGAACTAAAAGACAGATCATCTGTTTTAAGACCCACATTTTTTTGTAGGGATATAGCAGATCCTTGGTGTGACCAAAGCAAGTCATTCAGCTCTCCGCTTCCGTCTCATATATTTAGGGGAGAACATCAGGCAGGGAAGTCCCTGCATCACAACTCTTCACGCTCGGTGGAACCATGACCTCATTAAAGGACCCAAAGCGTAATATTTCTGTGTCAGATTTTAAATTCAAACATGTCTTGGTTTGCAAAATGGTAAGTAAATTTGTTTCTTAACAACATTGCAAACCTTTTAAATCATGTATAAGCAGCAGAACAAAAACTCTTCATTGATAGGGCAGAAAAAGATATTTTAGTGCCAACTCTGGTCCATTAGATTTTAATCGGCTCCAGCTGGCAGTCCCATAAACTATAACATTTTTTACCTGAAGCTGAGCAGCTGTCCACACAAAGAAAAGAAAAAAATTTCCTACCCAGGAAAAAGAAGAAAATATGTTGCATGTAACTTCTTCCTTACAGTCTAATACTGAACCAAGCACAGTCAGCGTACCAGATTAAACAGGTCTTTCACAGTTCCTTTTTATCCAAAATCCAAATAATCTCAAAATCTTAAATTCTGCAATATATTTACACAAGGACAATCAGTCATTCAAACACTCTTCTCCAAGGAATCTGTGTAATGCTCTACTAGTGAGAGCATTAAGTTTATATGTTAAAAACTCAGAAACAGCAGAGATCAGGATTTTTCCAAATCTCTGCCTCTGCTTTACCTGCCTGGCTGGATGCACTACGAGACAGAGCACCTCACTGCTTCTTCATGGCAAACTCAGCAGGTGCTACAGCTCAGACTGGACAATTCCTTAAATTTTTCCCACTCAGGTAAAAAGGATTTAGTCACGAAACTGTGGAACTGAATTAGTTCTGCCACTACTACAATGAAGTATAATTTTAGTGAAGTACAGGCAACTGTCCACATATCGCCTATGTATGTGTAGATAGACAGACAGATAGATACCAATTAAAAACAGTTAACAAAAATTTTAGCAGCTTGATCAAATTCCAATCTCATTGTAGTAAACCCAGAGTAACTAGCAAACCAAAGAGAGGTGCCAGATTTTCACTGGAAGACAAAGATCAAAACTTGGTCTGCTAGATTTCAACTGCAGTTATTACCTTTTCCTCTCGTTTATTTCCCCTTGAGAATGAACGAGGAGAAAAAAAACCAGAATTTCAGTCTGACCTGCAGATCAGTCTTTTCAGCGAAATAGTCTCACCTGTATTAGTGCTAGCAGAGGTAGTAACAGACATGATACTGTCTCCTGCAATGACATAGAAAAACATCTTCCATCCCTCAGAGGAGAGGGTGCTTCAGAGGAGCTGGACAAGCCTTTCAGAAACACCATAGCGTTCCCAGTGCCACGGCTGAGCTTCCTCTCCACCACAAGCGGCGCAAGGACGACCCCACTGAATTCTGCAGGCACTGCCGAATGATCAGCATACAAAGAGCTGCAAAAATCCCCCTTCGCTACTTGCTATGTGCAACACCTGTAAGAAGAGGGATGGCACAGACTCCCCTTTAATATCTCAAAACAGGTGTCGCGTCGTCTCCCTGCTGAGCACACAAGCCCCATTCTCCCACCTCCCCTGCCCCGGTCTTCTCCTAGTGTCGCAAAGGTCTTTTGAAGAACTAGGAAAACCACACTGAAACACGTATGCCTGCAGTGGTGTGCAGGCCTTCAGAGCTTGAAGCCTCGAAGCTTTTCTCCTCTGCTCAGGGAGCGCCTGGGAGGATGCAAGGCTCGGCTTTCCAGTCTGCTCAGAAACGAGCAGCGCTCGCGCTCTGGCATCCCTCCTCCCAACACTCGCGCAGGCAATAAAGCAAACAGACAGGGCTATTTAAAAAATGACCCTAATGATGTAAATTAGACAAACATTAATAAACTCAGCAGGTTATTTCCCTACTGGAAAAACCACCATAGATCAGAACAGCTCTCATGTCGGTGGTTCATATTGTTATACAAGGCCTGTGTCTGAAAATAAAGGTTCCACATGAGACTTGCATTGAAAACACCTTATCCGCCAGGATTGCCTTTATTATTTCTGAACTACAAAGAGGCCAATAAAAGAGCTGTATTAAAACAGGCCCCCTGTTACCAGAATGCTGTGATTAAATGTTTGACTTACAGTTTGCTTTATTAAGCAAAGCAAACACCAGCAGCTTTCCAGATTTCTGAACTTTGAGTCATTTTGTAGCATTACGGCTGACCCAAACCTGCTCACATCCTACAAACGCGGAAACTGCACATAATACAAACCTGCAGATTATACTTTATCCTACTGTAAAATGTTAGATGCCCGATAATATAAGGGTTAACTTCCTGTTACAGGGATCTCTTAAAGCTACACAACAGAGAGACTAAAGAATCGCAGGTTTTGCTCTTGATGGCAGAAGGCTTATGCCAGACGGGTACAACTTCTCATTTTAAAAGAAACGTAAAATCTTATATTAAAATCTAGTCTAAGAATTCTCATATTCCTAATATTTTTTGTTAATGATGTCATTTCTATATGTGAAATAACACGTTACTCAAAAGAAAAACACTAAGGGACTACAGATTAACAGCCAAAAGACTGGAAACACCAAAGTTAGAGTAAGCACTCTTTTCCAACCTCCATACTGGAGAAAAACTTAAGCATGAAGAGAAGCTCCTTAAACACCTGTAACAGAACCCAGATCAATGGGACTATCAGCATGACAGTGGTAGGTGAGGCCTTCAAGCACCTACCAGCCAAGCTCCACCCTTCCAAGGCCTTCTCCAAATACACTGGTACAGCTGATCCTGACTTTGGAGATATGATGGCCATTTTAGCACTTGAGATTTCTCCCAGCACTGTCTTCTGCAATATCCTGGTACGAATGATTAATATCATGCAACACAACTATTTAATTCTATGCTAGCAATAAAAAATACGGAAGTGGACCAAACTACCACTCACTCCAAACACTGTTTTTAAATATGTCAGCAACCAGCACACAATGCCAAGGCTCAAATCCTCAAAGGTATTTAGACATCAACCTCTGTTTCAGTACCTACATTTATTGTTGAGGTCCAATGACAGCCTCAAAATCCTACAGCGCACCTGTTCCTTCAATGCCTCAGGTGTACAGATGTTAAAGCCCGCAGAAGTCTGTAGGCAGAAAACAACCCACCTTCAACCCTGGGTTTGCCTGACCCTGACAGCTGTATCTCAACAAGCCAAACCTTCCTCATCTGTTGTGCTGCAATGGTCTAGTCTGTTCCATTGATTATGAGAAGGCATACTCATCTCGCTGTAAACTGCACGAAGAGAGGCTTGGATCCAGCTCACAGATGGATACCTAAATGTAGGTGCCACACACAGGCATTCACACGTGAAGAAGTCACCTGAGCACTCATTACAGTCAACAGAGTCCATGTCAGCTGCTCAGCCCATCCTAAAACAGGCACTTAAATTTGGTTAGCTGAACAGCCCTAGACTGCGTTGCTTTAGAAGCTGAATAGCTTTCGACTCTTATAATGAGATCCTGACTGACTTTATAATAGAAGTTTAGACTCCCGCTTCACATGTAGACAACTCTATTCAGATATTTAAATTCACAAACAGAATCTTACCCGTAAGTCTAAAGAGATGATGCAGGTTCAGGTTTTACTGAATGTGTTGTCATCCAGTCTTTTCCACCCCAAAAGGATGAGTGCCTTCACGAGGAGTGTGGGAAAGCTTACACCACAGACAGATTTTACAATATATCAGTTTGCTAGTTACAAATGAAAATAGTGCGTGCTGTTCCTTCTGCCGGCAACTTACAGGTATAAACTAAATTTTAGATATGTAACTTAGCCATTGTTCCTCACTTAAGGTATAGCTGTTCTGTTCCACTGTATCACTCGGTACCATCAAACCTGTGAGGCCACAAAGGATTTAAGCATGTCATTTAATCATTCTCCAAAAGGCAAGCTGAACAATGTCACATCTTTATCATTGCATATGGCATCACTTACCCTGATAGCTGTAAAAGCAAGAATCACCGTTAAGCATTTAATCCTGTCAGACAGGGATATTAACCTGCTATTTTAGAAGCCATTGCCAACTGATCTGTGCAGTACTGACAATGATGGCTTCCCAAGGAACAATTCTTTCTGCCAAAAGAAAGAACGGTACAAATAGCTTTGATGGAGATGGAATTCTAGACCTGGTGGAGAAAACTTTTGATGGAATTACATAACAAATTCATCTC
>NW_008825167.1:9877913-9879423 GCF_000699105.1 Pygoscelis adeliae
AGATATACATGCATATATTATTCACTTATCTGTACCTACAAGGATAAGATCAAAGAATGACCTCATGCCACAGTTCATGTCCTAGCAAGGATCTCAACCCTAAAGTACGCTTCAAGGGGCAGAAAGTGAATAAACAGAAGATTTTGAATCACAGATTAGACATTTGCTTGAACAAGTACTGAGCTGAGACTAAGCACAACTGAAGGAAGCAACTGCACTCTGGATTCTGGGCAGAATACAGCCATACCAGCTGGACTCAGTTGACAATGACTCTTTCAGACATGAGATGTTTCATTCATATTTCACACAATGGCTACATGAGTAATGAACAGATGGTTTTGCTATTCGCACCACTTAGTGGAGCATGAAATGATGCACTGACAGGTAGGAGAGAGAAGAATTCGAAGCAGGTGTTGTAGTAGTACTATGACAGCGTACAGTGTGTCAAAATCCAGGGTGCAAAATACTTAAGCAAAATATATTCAGAGGCTCCAAAATTAGAGGTATTAATAGATAATTTTTTAAAATTATTTTTTTAAGCTCAGAGGGCAAAAATTATAATAAGCAAGGGCATTTTAGCGTGAACTCGATAACTAATTCATTCAGGCCTGTATGTTCTTCTATACTAATGGAAGAGAGACAAGGATCATCCATATATATATGACCTCCAAGCCTGACTACTGCAGCGCACAGCGCATGGGACTGAAAGCTAGAGGTCTAAACAAACTCCAGCTGGTGTAACAGGCAGCTGCCCAATTAGTAATGGATTCACTGTCTCACAGACCCATTGATGTTCTGGTCACTGTACTTGCTGATGAGAATAAAGTAAAAAAAAAGAATATTAAAAAAAAAAGAAAGTTTTTATCTTCCAATCTAGCCTTCTATCTGACCCTGAACTGGAAACTCCAGCGTTGTTTCTGCTATCGCATGATGGTGTCTGGGGCTGGAAGTTGACTTGCCTCCTCAAGCTAACATGCAGACAACCCAAAGCAGTGTTTAAAAACACCCCTAGTTTCTCTTGGAGTAAGTCAAACCATGCAGAACCTCATGCAGAAGCCAAAAAAAACCAACTTCAAAATACATTTTGGATTCTTTTTAAGTCTCAGGAATGACTTTTTAAGTCTAATTCATTAATTTAGGACTGAAAGTTTTCAATATTTTAACAAGAAAACTAGCAATGAACACCAAATTTCATTTCTTCCTAAAATATTTTAATAAAATATCAAACATTAAATTAAATATTAGTAACAAAATACAAAGTAAATTATTTTTGGTGTTGTACTAAACACAGTGCAGGTTTTTGCTGCAACTATCGCAATGTGAATGAAAGACAAAAAGAGCTTCTATTCCATGAGGACATCTGTCTCTATGTGAAAAGCTGCACGCTGGAGCAGCACACCTCCTCATATGTCATTTGTCATAGAATCATAGAATCATTAAGGTTGGAAGAGACCTCCAAGATCATCCAGTCCAACCGTCAACCCAACACCACCATGCCCACTAAACCATG
>NW_008825167.1:9879730-9890836 GCF_000699105.1 Pygoscelis adeliae
AAGACTTGTTCTCCCCCGCCCGCCCCAGCCTCGTTGCCCTTCTCTGGACATGCTCTAGCACCTCAACGTCCTTCTTGTAGTGAGGGGCCCAAAACTGAACACAGTATTCGAGGTGCGGCCTCACCAGTGCCGAGTACAGGGGCACGATCACTTCCCTGCTCCTGCTGGCCACACTATTTCTGATACAGGCCAGGATGCCATTGGCCTTCTTGGCCGCCTGGGCACACTGCCGGCTCATGTTCAGCCGGCTGTCGACCAATACCCCCAGGTCCTTTTCCGACAGGCAGCTTTCCAGCCACTCTTCCCCAAGCCTGTAGTGTTGTCATTAGGGTTTTACCCATATTACATACCCCCATGGGCCTTTTCTCATATTTTTGGACAAACACCTCGCTAAAGACAACATGTTGGGATCGACCCCCCTTCCACTTCCATACGTGAATGAAGAGCAACTCCACTGCTCAACAGTCATGTAAAGCTACCTTTAGCAAGACAAAGCTTGGATCTCATGTCTGTATTGTTTCCAAACTTTATGGTATAATAAAAACACCAACTGTTAACTTGGAAAGATGAGATGTAATTATGAGAGCTATAGCCTACTGGAGTGGAACACACCTACTTTCATGAAATCTGTGCAGCAATCCTGACTGACCCCAGTTCACCAGGGTGTGGGCTTTATATCTTCTCCAAAAGAGGGCATCTGCAGAACCGCCTTGCAGCTCTGGCTCACTGCCTCTCTGCGCTGACTTGGAGGAAAGAGACTGCCATCTACTGAGTTAACCTCTCTATTAGCAAAAAGGGAGCTAAAGCAATGAAGAGGAGGTTCATGGTTAAGGCAAGGAGGTTAGAGAGTTTCCACAGACATCAGTTGTTCACACTAACAAGGATTCAACAGGAAACAACAATTTTAAGTAAGCCTTTTTCTTCTCTTCCCTTCCTCCCCAGCTACTTTCCCTTAGTCAACAAACTGATTTTCTAATGGGAATTATTCATTCGATGTATACTTTTACAACATCTAACCCTTGTAATCCTTTTGCTCTGAAGGACAGAGATTGCTGTGCCTGCTGTTTTGCTGTACTGAAGAAGCAAAGCAAAAAGGTGGAGTATCAGAAAAAGAAAACAGAGAAAAGGATAGTGGAGAGTTGCAAGAAAGGAGGCTTTTGAGCACTTACAGAGTTCATCAAAACATTTCTATGAAGCAGTCAGTGGAAAAGATCAGAGAAAAAGCAGTAAAACACACCATGAATAAAAGAACATTGCCACAAACAGCTAGTCCCCACTGACAGTGCAGTGGGTTGCTAGCATTAAGATAGAGCTTAATAAGCCTTAGCACTTGAATAGCATCTCAAAGCAAAGATCTCAAAGCAACCGCAAATATTAAGATCCCTTCTTGCACCAGGTGCTCTGCACGCTCATCTATTAATATCCATCAGAGCCGACGATATTCAATATCTCACAGTACCCAACTCTAATTGACTAAAAGCCTCAAAACAACACGATGAGATATGAATTATTGCCTCCAATTTAACCAGGAAGAAACTAAGAAATATAAGAAATTATTTCAGAAGATGCTGCACACCTCTAGGCTCCACTAATTTTCCTTGCAATCGAGAGAGTTCCTACAGCAAAAATAAAGCTGAAACGTTCAGTCCCGAATGCCTGTATCAATATACAGTTAATCACCCAAATAGCAAGTGCTGGGACCATTGGGTGTCCAGAATGAAAAGCAGAATTGGAGCTTTACCTTAAGAAACTAGATGGCTTATATAAGCACCTGGTTGTAGAACAAATAAACTCAAAATTTTGTCCATGTGACCTTTCAAATGTCATGCAGCAAGCTGATATCAAGGCTGGGATGAGAATGTATGACTTTTTATTCCTAGCTGAAAATGCCATCCTGTTTCTCTCATGATGGAAAGCGAGCCAAAACCAAGAGGGCAATTATTTTATCTCAGGATATCTCAATTCCATTTAGCCAGCTCTGCCCTGAAGGAAATAAAACTTTCCCACTTTACTTCGTCCCAGTGCTGTTACAACAAGCATTACCACATAATTTCAGCTGGCTGCACCTGTTCTTGACAATGTCACTTTCCAACTGTGCAGAGATTTGGAAATGGTTATTAAACACTCATCAAAGAATAAAAACCAAATTGAATCTAAACGGACTGTGCTACATTCCATGGAAGAGAGACAGCTGGCAGAGCTACACTGCACCAAGGCATCCTGTCAGGCTCCACAAGGAATGCCATCCAGCTCCACTGGTGGCATCATGGCTGTAGTGGCAGACTCCCACATTCCAGGCTATCGGCTCAAATCGATTCTCCATACATAGTAAGAGATGTCTTGCTTGGTTTCCTTCTAGCAGGCTACTGAATATGGCCATACTTAGGAGCACCTGAACAGAATTAATTCAGCTAGTTTGTTAAAAAAAGAATTTATCAATATCGCTGTTCGTTTTTTATCTTATACTCTTTCAAGTAGAATCACCCATTCTCACTCATCATTTAAGGCAGAAATGCCTGGAATAAAAGTAATTTCCTATACTATATACCCTCCAGGGAAAAAGAATTAGGCTCACGGGGAAGTCCACTATTTGCTTTTTACTGCCAACGTTATTTTTATTGAAACAAATCGTCTCTTGCATAGACTCAGAGATGCCACACTCTCCCACCTCCCAGGGAGGTCATGTCATTGGCTAGGTGCTCTAAAGAGCAGTCTGTGAAGTGGCTACAAACACGATGCACCCCGTTCCCACCTGCAAACCGCCCTGCAGGCAAGTTAGAGCAGGCTCCAGCACCTGGCAGGTCCAAGAAGATGCACTCTGATGAGACCTGCGTTTCCACGCCCCAGCTTGCCGTTGGTACTGCCTACAAGTTTGGTTTGAAAGGCAGCTTCTGGGACGCCTTTAGCGATGCACTGGAACCATAACCACTGTCTCAGAGCAGAAAATACTAAGATAATGAGAATTACTCCACTTTTTTTAATTGATCAGATTTCTAGCTGTTACAGCCAGTTCAGAAGTTAGTCCCACTGAACTCTGCGCTAACAAACCTCAGCAGCACCTGTCAGTAATAAAAAGGGTTGGACAGGTAGCGATTGTAAAACTGTGAGAACTGCAAAGGAGAGACCCAAGCAGCCAAATTTTCTTCCTCACGCTAATACAAACTACAAAAAGAATCCAGCCTACAAGTAGCAAAAATACTGCTCTCAAAATAGAAGAGGTGCAAATATTAGGAAATATTCATATACAGTCATCTCAACTTGATTGCAAAGCTGTTGGCTACAATTTTTCCACTTGCTAGTCATGCATGTTTCCAGCCATTTCAAAGCAGTGCCTTGCATGATTTGGAGATAAAGACTATATTAGAAAGATGTTGTGACATTTTTCTGCTCAACTACTGTAAAATCTTAGTAAATAACTGATTTCGTCACTATCCAAACTGTTGAGCTACAAGTGGAGAGGGTGAGGGAGGAAACTTCAGGGGAATGGGTCTGATCTCATTTCTTATCAATGGTTCATTTCTGCCAAATGCAGCCATCAGAGAAAATGCAGCAACCCTTAAACAGTTAAAATTGGAAAGACCGAACATCCCCCAGAGAATAGCTAACGGGATACAGAGCTTTTCACCTCCAGGTCACTGGCTTAAATCTGGCTTCTCAGGAGCAATGAGACTGCCTGGCAAGCTCCTCAGCTGGGGTAGAAGGATGCTCTTAAACCAGCCGAGGGCTTGCTGCTAGTCAGCAAGTTTTGAGAAATAATCTATTGCACACCAGTCCTACTCTTCTTTAGAAGAGGCTGTAACTTCTGCACGCAGAATGTCTTACTATCACAACCGAGGCATATTAGCGTTGAGGATGAGGTAGAAATACACTGCCCAGGATGCTTATTTAAATTTAAAACACTTTCACCTTCTCTCATGGTTGACAGTTCCCAATCCAGTGTTACGTACTAAGTTCTTTTATTCAAGATGGTTTTTTTACTGTTTCTGCTTCATATAAATGGTCTGACAAACTTGTATCAAATCGCAGAGGGAAGGCAATGGGAAGGAATGCAAATAAAAAAGTAGATAAACTTTTAGGCTACAGAATAGTGGTTTTTTCATATAGTGATACTGTGGAACTGCCTCCCACAGACTGTTAAAGATGTCACACGTATAAATGGATTAGAGAAATTAGAGAAATGAATTAGTCATAAAAGGTCTGATTTAATGGGCATTGGTACAGGACTACAGAGACTCAGAACTTGTATGAATTCCAACTGAAGTCAAAATTAACATCTCCACCTGCTGTAATGGCATGCGGACAGATCTTTTAGATAGAATTTAGTGAAGTTAGTGAAATAACAAGTGATAAATTCATCTCCAAATATCTGGATGCGTATTTAGAATCACGGAATAAAAGGGAAAGGATCTCTGGAGGTCATCTGCTCCAACACCCTGCTGAAAGCAGGGTCAGCTTCCAAGTTAGAGCAGGCTGCTGAGGGTTGTACCCAGTCAAACTCTGAGTATCTTCAAGGGTGGGGATCCCACAACTTGTCTGGGCATCTGTTCCAATGCTTAACCACCAATGGTTTTCATGGTGAAAAAGTTTTTACTAGTATCTAACGAAATTTTTATGTTCTTGTTAGCAGCAAAGGATCAAGAATGTCCCTGAACTGTTGCTAGTCCCACCTCAATAGCACAGAGGTTTCCTGATCAGATCTGATGACATACTGTATCCTCTCCTCTTTTTTTTTCTCTTTAACAGGAAAAACTGCAGCTGAAAAAGGGGAAAAAATCTGCTTATTTGGCATCTCAGAATCCATGACACTAACTGCTGTGATTCTTCCTGACACCAGAAAGTAACGTCTGAGTAAGCAGTCAACAATACCAGCATCAGATTTACAGATGGTGAAGCTATCTCTAGCTATCCTCTTCTCAGAGGCGCGACATATATTTCTGATCCCATTAATATCTAACCTATGTTTTGGCAAATTTTCATTCTGAAGTTCCACTCCTGTTATTCAAAAAACCACAGAAATTATGCCTGAGGAGGTTATTTCCACAGTGGCAGCATGGTTTTGGTGACAACACAGTTTGCCACAGGTGATGTTAGAAGACATAAAATCTCTGCTGTATTAACTTCATCACAGTAGTCCCTTGGGATACATTACTGGAATGTCTCTTACTATAAAACTCAATTTTTAAAATAAAAATGACCAGAGCTATATTTAGTTCTCCATTCTAACTGAGCAGCTTAAGATGCTGTTAGAACTATGTCTTCAGTGTCTTCAGGAATTTGGTACTTAGCAGTAACACACAGCAGAGCACGTACATGACAAAATACAGCTCTCTCAAAGCATTTGATGGAATAAAAAGTAGCACCATTTTCCTCAAATTAGAATCTGTTACATTATTAATGATTTAGATATTCAAAAGCTTTCACCTAACACTCACGCAACACAATGGAACATAACATCAATATTTATAAATATATGAATACATTAAGGTAATAGCAACGAGAATTCTCTCCTACTAATTGACTCCTTTCCAATAAAGACTTAGCATGAACTGCAGTTCTCCCTGATTCTTCTGACAGAAAGATACACGTATTCTCAGGCAAATTCAACATTACTGGGGGGGAGCAGTGGGTATTTTGTCAAAAAGGGAGTCTTTTTGCGGGGGGGTAAACACATTGAAATTTATCATTGAACAAAACCTACCCAGAAATTGTTGAATTTCTGCTGAAAGCTTAAGTCTTCCAAAATAACTGGTGATTTCACATGCTTAATTTAACAAGAAATACTGAAAGGACTTGGTTTTCGGTAAGCGTTGAGGATGTGCTCTCTCAGAACTGGATGTTTTTATGGGGCGACAAGATAGACATGTAAAATCATTAGTGGTTTTTCAAAGGGTAAATCAGCAATCAGCTCCTAGAATCACAGGCCCAGGAGGCTGAGCAACTAATATGCACTCATGTAGGAGAAGACTTGAATACAATACCTTACCCAGCAGAAGCCGCTGACGGAAGTCAGGGAGACCGCACATAATTACCCAAGCTGGAATTTTGCCCAGATACCCAAGTTAACAACCTAGAACATACATACCATGGATCTTTAATTACCACCAGTGTTCACAACTTAAGTTTTATGCATCATCTGAAGTCTGCCCTGGGAAATAAGCAAAGCCTCCAGTACATACAATTGAGTGAAAAACAGTGAAGATTTTCGTGACTCCTAGGGGAAAACGGAAAGCGCTGGTCAGATCTGCAAAGATCTCTCTAGGAAGGTAATATGGATGCAGAATCTCATTTTTGTCTCAAATGATTTGCAGCTAGCAAGATCTCTTGGAGAAAAAAAGGATTGGGCTCAGACAACCACCCCTTTTCTTTCATCAGTCAAAGCAAGTTTGATGATGCTGTCTCTTGATTGAATCTTGCTCTACCCAGGTATGAAAGGGTATTTCAAAGCTACTCCACTATTTAAAGGAACTCTTACTGCCTAAAAGCTTTTAGAGAATATATTGATTGCATTACCAAGAGACAAGAAACACTGGCTTTTAAAGAACTTCTGTTGTTACCATCTTCATCTGACTCTGATTTTCTTCGACTTTTCATTTTCTTGTGTGTTGTGATACTTCAGAACAGTGAAGTGTTAGATGTACTTCCTGTCATTGAAAAAGGTTTTATTTGTTCATCTCTCACAAAAAACATGTTGAGGCACTCTTTTTAATACGAGTTAAATTGTTTTATTTAAAACACTGTTTAGAAAAGAGCTCTACTAGAGAGATTCTGAAAGGCAGAACAAAAACAGGTTTTTCTTTAGCATCTACTGTAATTCTTCAGTAACCTGGCTACTTTTTAATCAGATGGGACTTTCTTGTCACTGCCTGTCTGTTCATACCATCCCACTGCAACAGTACCCACACATCACTGAAATTACTCTCACATGAGCATAGGGACCAGTGGGCAGAAAAAAAAAATCAATGGCTTTAACCTGGTTTAAAACATTTTATTTGGTCTCCAATTTTTTTAATTCATTTTAGCCAGGAAATTGGAAAAATCATTATTATTCATTCAGATTTACTCTTAAGACCTAGACGAGGTCTTTGGCCACAAGACCATCCATCTTATGCATGCTGGAGTTAGGGACGTAGCACACCAGGCACCGGTACAACCACATGCGTCTGTGTTGGAGTCTGACCCCCTTCTCTGACACTACACTGAATTACACAGGCTACAATGTAAAACGATGTGTTCATTTCCTTACCTTTTCCTTGTTAATGTGTCGTTCTCAAGTTATTTTTCTCAGTATATTTTGGCTACAGCACAGATGACCCATTGTAATTTGCCTGCGAAGTTTCACTTTGAAGGTCTCAGATGTTTAGTTTCACTCAAAAATGTGACTGCATAAAGATTTCACATTTTTATTGCTATTTTTCTTTTACTCTACTGCCCATGTAGAGTTTGAGTGAAATCTGTTCAGTGGATGAAATCTGTTCAGTGGAATAACAAGAGCAGGGCATGCTGCTTTCTCCTTCTGCTCATCCTGTAAATCTAACTCAGCGAACAGAGGAGGAACTGGATTTTATTCTGGCTCACACTTCATCAGCAGGACTGTTAATGAAGTCCCAGCATTTTCACCTGCACCACCCCATTAACAGAAACTTGTTTAGCACTGCAGCAACAAAGAGCAAAAGTACAGTAGAAACCCGCAGTGCTGCTCTGGCATTCACTCTATCCTCCGGTTCTCTTTGAAGGAAGGATTAAATCCACAGCTGAAATAAACATCTCTTGCAAAAAAAAAAAAAGAAACATCTCTTGAAAAAAAAAAAAAAAAAAAGCCAAAATAACCCAACACACAGAATCCCTCTTAACTGTCTGTTGTTAGATCCGGCTTTTCAGTAGCATTACTCTCTGCTATAAAATCAAATAGGATCTGCAAATAGCAAGAATTCCTCAGAAAAGGAGATTTGTTATTTGTTAGTTGTTTATAATTTGTGTTACTATTCAGAAATACACTCTGTTAAAATAAGAAGTTGACAGTTTTGACACTGCAAAGGTTTTTTCAGTTTCTGGTTTTGCAAACAAATAATAAATCACAAGGTGGCAAATACTCTGAGTATCTTCAGGCAACAGACATTTTTGTAGGGTCTTGGGGGTTTTTGTGGTTTTTTTTCAGGTTTTTGGTTTGGGTTGTTTTCTTGAGGTTTTTTAGGGTTTCCTACAGTAAACCATGGTATCAGTAACAGAGCTATTTTGTTACTTCAGGGGAAAAACACAGGTCAAACTGTGATCTTAATTAAGATACAAGAACACCACTAATGTTCAAGACGACGTTCGGGATTTAAAAGACGAATGCAGGTCTAAAAACAAGCAGATTGACAAAGGTCTCTTATGTATGGACAAAAGGAAAGAAAAAAAAACCCTGGGAACTGTAAAGTTAAGTCACCTATCACCAAACGCATTTAAGTGCTTGTACAGGCAATTAGAGATCTAGCAAGCAACCAACAGCAACTGAATTAGTACCGTAATTCTGATACTTTTTGGCTTTTAGGCACATATTAGAAGCTTAAAGTTTTTGTGAGGGTTTTTCCTACAATAAGCCTTAACATCTGCAAGCTGTGTTCAAAATCCTATTCATTACCAATGCCAAGAATATGAAAGGACATTACCCAGCACACACAGGCAGGAGCCAATTCATCTAAACTCAGCATGAAAATGTGCTGTTACTATTCAAACCAGAAGGCACAACAGGCAATGAGGCACTGGCTGGCCTTTGTTGCTGCAGCATTGATCAAATTATCAAGTAATATACATTCAGATTTAAAAAAAAAAAAAAAAGGACAGTAAACTGAATCTTAAGATGAACAAGAAATAAGCTTTCTCCAGGACTAGCAACTGATTTAAAACTTCAAGCATATTTCTGACTTTGGAGTACTAAGACATCATTGAAAAACAAAGAGAGCAAATAGCAAGCTAGTGCAGTCAGTTAAATCAGAGATCTGCCTGAAGATCTCCATGAAGCAATTAGGGCATACCTAAGGGCTGAGACTCATGATCAAGCACTCACAGAAAGCCACCATGGCTCAGCTGATTTACAGTAACTGGTTAAGCAACAATACCTATGGTGTGTTTGAGTCCTCTGAAGAGCTACAGTGCAAGGAAAAATGAGACTCAGTTCCCAGAAAGCTCAAATCCAGAAAATCATCTGTTAAATAACAGCAAAAGAGCCTGGAATAGCTAGAGCAGGTACCTATCCTTCCCTCACCTTCAGAAGCAAGACTGCTGGGGAGACATTCACAAAGCAAATTATGGCCTGGGGAGACAAGTCAACTTTGAACGCATCCACAGATGGTGAAGCCTCCAGAAGAGAAACCAAGTCTCCAGAAAGTAATTCAGAATCAGAGCCTGTTTCTTTTTCAAAGAGGCAGACAAGTATGAAATCTGGCTCCTCAGCATCAAGTTAGCTCATGAATACCCCTTCAATACCATCTGCTGACTGCTATCTAACCACAGGGCCACAGACGTGCAGAGAGATGTCACAGCACCAATGTCACTCCCAGTGAGAAGGCCAGAGGAAGTCCCCCCTTCAGGCAACCCACACTCCAGATACATGCCAGAACAACTGAAACAGAAGAGAGTGAAAAAATCATCAGCAATCAGAAGGTTATTTTCAACCTTAATTGACCAGAACATTGTATGTGATCTGTAATTTTATCCTGATGAATGTTGTGTGTAGGGACCCTCCGTTCCCAGCTCCGCTCTTGGCACAGCCGGACACCGCAGTCCCTCGCTCTGAGGTTACTGAAAGTTAATCCCAGCTCTGCAACTGGCCCAGTAGCTACAGCACGTCGTTTAACCTTCCTGCGATTCAGATAATTCACCTATTCATTACTTTTAATACTGAAATATATCTTTAACTAATGTATCTAAAGCACTGTTACCTCCTTAGATGTAGGATGATATTCATATAACTTACATTTACATCACACTTACATACATCATACATACTTCTCTCATTGCGCTTTCATTAGATAATCCAAGTATAAACCTACATTGTAGCTGGGCAGTGATTTTAACCTCTCCTTTTAGCATTTCATTCCCTCCTGTAATGATCTTTTACCCTGCAGTTTGCTGGGGATTTTTTTCTTCTTTTTTTCCTTTTTTTTCTGCTCCTCATTACCTTGGCAGCCCAAGGGAAGCAGTGTTTGGATTAACTTTCAGAGACTCCGCGGAGGAAGTACAAAATATTAGAACTCGTCCAGCCCAATACCTATTTCATTTAATGTTCACTGGAATATTTATAGGTCACGGCATTTTGTTAAATGTGAGACTGTATGCAAGGGCACTTTATCTTAAAAATAAATCTGCTCAGGATAAGGACATGAGTTTGGATACACTATTCTTATAGGGTGTTTTTTTCCTAACAAACATTAACATATTTGTCTCCTACAAGCAATTATTTCAATGGCCAAAGAATACGGGAAAGTAGAGAGAGCACTTACAAAAGCGAATCTCACTTTGTTTTGCAAATCATTATTAAAAAGTCACTCTTGAAAAATAAAAGAGCGAGCAGGAAAGAGGTCAGGTGTAATGTAACCTAGCTGCTCAGGAGGAAAATTCCCATGTTGAGTGCAATGTTAAATCAATGAAGCTTAGCAAATTTTAAAGAGGAACGTTTAACAGTTACTTCTTTATAAAGTAATTGAAACATGTTTTTGCAGCACCCTCTTCCCCTGCCTTCGCTTTCTCTTTCTTACTCTCAGAGCGAGCTATAGAAGATTTGGTATAAACAGGGGATTAGTTTCCTCTCTCATTGCTCACTCCCCATTTGCTCTGTTTTGACAGCGCAGCCCATTACTAAAGCAGTAACACAAGTACAATTCTGTTTGCTTCACAGTACACAGGGGCCACGGGTACTTTTACTTACAGAAATTGAAGTAGAAACGGATGATCAGCAAGCCAGGTAATTCCCAGCTTCTATTCGGATCCTCAAAAGCCAGAAGAGGGTATGAAGACGACGAATCCTTTTATGTACTGCTCTCCTCCTCTGCACAGTGGGGCTGGGCCAGATCAGCATCACCCACTGCGCCAAAGCCCCAGGGGGGGAAGGGGAAGGGGAAGGGGAAG
>NW_008825167.1:9890920-9895923 GCF_000699105.1 Pygoscelis adeliae
AAGAAAGGGAAAGGGAAAGGGAAAGGTCATGGCACTGCTCTCCTTTCTGTGGACCCACAGATAGGGAATGCAACAACCACATGCCCGTACTTGGAAGCAGTATGCCTGTTAACGCTGCCTTTGAAATTTTCTAACCACGTTACAGCTCCAGCTGAGCTGTAATGCTACTGCTAAGTCCTAGGAGTTCAGAAAATTAATACATTTTCATAAATCATGTCAAGTTTTCAAATTCTCCCTCCTGCACTCAACCTGGTCTTGAAAACAATGATCAGTTCCATTTCCTAGGTTGGGTGCAGTTGTTTGTGACAGCTACATAAATCTCGAAGATGTCCACATCGCTCTAGATTTAGACCACTAGAAACAAGAGCAGAATCCAGCCCTATGGTTTCAACCTTTGAAGTGTTTTCATTTTGCTGAACTGCTTTTGATTTTGGATTTCCAGTGCCACAAAGACTCAGACAAACAAAAAAAGCTTTTAGCAAAATTTAAATCATAGTAAAATTTCTAATTATGTTGGGTTTCATATCACCTTCTTTTCCTCTCACCCCTACTTGATGAACAATGCCCACATTTAGGACACAGACTGTATGGTCTAAAGATGCAAGTGAAGAATCCTACTGATATCAAAAACTATTTTCACACAAGCAAGGTAAACAGGATTTGGCCCAGAATCCCTAATGGGGGGAGAGGCTGAAGGCAAAGAAAACGAAAATGAGAAATTGAATTCCCCAAGGCTCAGTGTCACCATGTCAGCACCAATGTGGGCACTGCTCCATTTTATTTTACACAGACGTGAACTTTAGCTACGTTAAAAGCTATCTCTATCTACAGCTGTTCTTTGATGTTTAAGGCCAGATGGTTTCCAAAAAAGACTTATTCAAGCCATTGTAATCCACACCAAAATGGAAGCCAGTAATGCTAATAGTAGGATAATGTGAGAGAATGTGCAGTGAGAAATGGGAAAGAAAAAGTAAAGCTGATCAGAATCAGTTGCTCTGCTCCATCTATTTGATGTACGGCTGCTGCTCAGCCATCACAAGTTCTGTTATAACATGTTCCCTTAGTGTAATTCCTATTTTTTGCCCTTTTTTTTTTTTAATCATTTAGGCTGTGAAGGCCCAATTAAATTGTTTCTCTGCAGTAAGTACCATTTTGTCTGATTATCACTGATGTTCTGACAACAAAAAAGAAAAAGTCGTTAACTCATAAACCAACCTTAATGATTCTATGATTCTATGAACTCCTGACAGTATCGCACTTACAGAGTTGGCCTCAGTGTTTGTTTTCAGCTTCCCTCTTGTCCTTTCCATTTCAATTTTTATTCTCTTGCACGTTCAGCAACATGCTTTACAATGTGCCTTGTGCGTCCCCCCCCACTTTCTAACCAAGCTTTGACAGTGTTCATTGCTAATCCAACAGTTTGCACAAGTCCATAGCACAAGGTCAAGTCTAATTATCTTCTGCACTTTTCCCCCACTCCCTCAAGGCAATAATAGCTTCAGGGAATTAAATACAGGATCAAAAATGAGAACTCTGCTCCTATTAATTGACCTGCATTTTCAGCAGCGCTAGAAGGGGAATGTCAGGGTCTCAGGTGCAGCAGAATAAAGATATTAGCACCTGCTGTCACATGTTAGGCCTCCTTACTCCATTTGTAATGTTTGGAGCCCAGACAGTACTTTTCTACTGTCTTGTATTAGAGGGTGCAAGAAGTTTAGGCTACATACCTGATGCAGAGTTATGCCTAAGTGAGCTTTCATTTGATAAGAATTTTTCAGTGCAACTTTGTTCCAGATACTCTGTTCCATCTTTCTCTGCATACGTGCAATTCCTCATCTTCCTTGCGCATACCCTTCTTACACAATTACAAGGCATCCAAAGTTCACCGAGTACCTTAAAGAAGGCAGAAAGACAAAGCTAACATTCTTACTCCCTCGCGGTTTAAATAAAGAGAAGACTTTGGGAGAAAGACATACTGAGAACAAGTAAGAAGAAATTAAGCAAAGGTCAGATTTTCAAGATTATGAATTTGTTCTGGAGGCAAGTCATATTCTGCCAGAAGCATGCTATAATCTATTTCACAGTGTTAGGATTAGAATTCATGTTTAAAGAGTAGTAGCATGTATTAAAGGCAGCAAGTAGTTCTTTTTATTAAAAATTGAGACACAAAAACACCTAAAAGCAGCCAGCAAGCTGAAAGTTAGAAAAGTATCTCCTGCCTTATCTACATCCACAGAACGAAGTCTCTAGGATATCTCCTCATAGATGTCAGCAAACGAGTTAAACTTACCAAATTTTCTCCAGATCTGCTGCCACATTCTGCTACAGACTGCATCCTCCTCATGGAGGAGGAGTATGCACCCGGCATGCATACTTGCCATTTTCATAAGACCCAGCTCATCTCCATGAGGACCACCATAAAGCCCTGACACATCATTCTTATCACTGAAGTCTCTCCATTGGCTCTCATTCAAGGACACCTTCCTTGTCCCCTGCAGTAAGCATTTGCACAGCCTGTGTTTCCGCTACTTCTCTCACTCCAGTATGCTCCAACATACCAATAATAGCAACCTCAAATAGCCATTTATCCTCTGGCACCTCAAACTCTCTCTCTGACACATCTAGCCCTAGGAATGCTGGCTCAGGACCAGCTGAAGAGGTTCCTCTCTAAAATCTATTTCTCTTAGAGGTTAACAGTTAACTGTGGCCAGACACCATCTTCTTCTGCTTACCCTTGCAAGGACTGATTTTTACCAAGCCAGCCATGGGCCATATTATGGTTGCCCTCACCACTTTCCATCCCTTCATACGCTTTCAAACATCTTATTTTGATCAAGATCACAAACTCCCTGGAACATAATTTCTCAGTTACTATGTGTTTGCACAGTTCTCAGAACACCATGGACCAGATGTGACTAAGAGTGCCCAGTGCAACTAGAATATAAATACAACAACAGCACCAACAGTTTTCAATTCCTGTTTATGTTAAGAGTACCAGAGAAGACAAATGCCATACAGTCTTCTTTTTATTCAGCAAATTAACATGTTTTTCTATTATCATCAATTCTTATGTAACCACTCTGAGTGACTCCATCCATGCTGAAGACAGAATTCCTGCTCTCTTACCCTTTTCTGCTTTGGGAGGTTTGTCTCATGTTGGTTTAGGATGAGCCACACTCCTCCCTCTGTTCCTTAAGTAAAAAGAGACCCGCCACTGCCCTCTCTGATCTCTTTCTTGGTAGAGCCTCCACCCAGGTGCCAGGGAGGAAAGAGGCAATACTAAAATCTCCATTGACAAGAGCAGACACAAATTGCTGCTGCAGAGGGAATGGCACCGCAGAGGGCTGGGATACAGGAGGGGGAGGGACGTTAGTGCTCTTTTCCCACCAACACTAACAAAACCATAGCAGAACAGAAGACACTTTTGTTCTGCAGACGCAGACTCAGCTGATGCCTCTGTCCTCAAACTATTCATCTGCAAGACAGAGAAATTGCTGGACCAAGCCTGCCACAACCTGCACAGCCGGGAGCCCGGAGAAGTGGCTGCAGACAGAAGCCTGGACATCAGTGTTGTCATCAGCATCTGTTTTGCACAGCTTTTACTCATAACATGTTTTGCTGGGATGGGCTGTTAGCCCCTTCGCTCTGCAGTCCCCAGAGGACACCCAGGGCACTGGTGTGGAAGGAGTTAAGATAATGAAAGCCATCAAAGCTACAGGGGACTCTTTCAAATTGCTTCTTGTGGGGCAAAACACACATGTTAAAGTACACATTAATTTTCTTCCCCATAGCAGGAGCTTTGCAGATATTGACAACTCTCTCAGGATGAAGCTTACCGCAGCTGCATTAATTTATACTATTGAGCTATAATGCTTTTAATTTATTTTCTAATTTGCTTCACATCCCCAAATTCCCTAAACTGCTTCTGTCTGTTTAATATGAAGGTTAGCCAAGGCTCCACCAGATAAATCCACCTTAAGGCTATCAGAAACCTTTTGTGAAGCAAGAGCATCCTCCTTCCAAAGAGGCCTTTCTTCTGTTCATGAAAAGACTATTAATAACACAATTATTCCTGTTGAAAGAAAAGGCCATAATTAATAGACTCAAGAGCAAAACATCCATCCTACAGGAAAACACACTTTCTGCTCCTGGAGGCAGTATTTTAAATCCAGAATATTGCTTTGGATTTAGAAGCAGCTAAATCTAGAGAATAATGGAAAATAATAGAGACCGAAAAGAAAAAAAAAAAAGTTGCAGATTCCATGAATAGCTCAGCACTGAAAGCAGAAGATGAGAGGCTACACATCCTATTTCCCAGCAGTCAACTTGAATTACCTTTCACACCATGGCTTGAGCTAAATGATCTGCAAATATATTTTACACGTTATACCAAGGCCCAGCATTTTAAGCATATAGGTATATATTTTTAAGGATACAGCTCCTTCAGGAGAAGTATTTCCCTTATGTGCAACCTCATTCTGGTAGATGAACAAAATATTAACAAGCTTTCTGTACAGGGCTAGAGGAAAAAGAGCATGGAAAAGAAGGGTGAGACAAATGAAGAGCTGAAAGCAGAGAGATACCAGAATTTTTTGAAAGCTAGTGGTCTCCAAACTTCTGCAGCTATTAAATGATCAGCATCTCACTTGTACCAGTGATAATCTACCCAATCTCAGCTGTGCTTGGGGAGAACAGTTTGAGTCTGCTCCATACCTCACCACCTTATAAAACACAGGCTTGCAGAAACTGGGCCCCGTTTTGATTTAAAGTGAACCTAATTAAATGGGATGCATGCAGGGAGATAGAGCGACTCATTGACTAGGTAAAGAGTAGGAGCCTGGAGCAGCAGTGATAAAAGTGAAGTACGAGGGGTGGCACCCCAACCAGCTGTAAGTTCATTTCAATTCCATAATACTTCATTGGCATGACAGCTGCTCATCTGTGGTGCTTTTAATCAGCTGCAAATGTCGGGGGGGGGGTGTTGTGTGTCCATTTGTCACCAC
>NW_008825167.1:9896015-9918165 GCF_000699105.1 Pygoscelis adeliae
TGCCAGCATCTCTGCTTTTTTGCCATGATAATCACAGTGTGGATTTTTGTTGGGGTTTTTTGTTTCATTTTTTTCCCCCATGTTCCCTTATAGCTTTGGCACTGGAGAAAAGATCTGTTTCGTTCTCTCTCCCATCATGATTTACCATTATTATCTCACCCTGTGCAGTGTTTTGGCTATCCCACTTTCCACCATTACAGTATGCTTATGCTAGTAGACACTAAAAAAAAAAAAAAAAGAACAGTTGAGAAGTTATTGTCGTTTAATCTTACTGTGTTGCTGGAGGAGATTTCTTCAGGGCAGACAGTGATTCAGCATCTTTCTTTATCAAAATCAAGCCAAGGTGTTTTGCTCCTCTGCCTGAGCCTCCGTTGGCTGTAGCGTATGTCACCCAATGCTTACCAAATTGAAACAGTGCGAAGTCACATCACAAGCGCCACAACTCACTCCTCAGAGTAAAATGCATAAACCAGGACAAAACTCTTCACTTGTGTTGTAAAAAGAAAGCTGCTGTTCTTGACAAGCATGACCTTTAAGTGTTCGGTGTACAGAGCAGAAAAAGGACATTTAGCCACCACCTTTACAATAAAAGATTCCTATTATGTTCTACAGAGTGTCTAAAACCAGAGCTTTTGGTGGTGAAACTGCTGCATCAATATTGTTAATTGTACAGAGACACATGCCCATATATAGACATACACAAATATACTGAAGGATGCTGTAGCATATAATCCTTTAAAATAAATTAAGTAGTTACTTATTTCATTCCTATACTACAATTTTATCAGGTACTATACCATCAAAAACAAATCAACACGGAGCACTGCATGAATTACTTTGGGATGACAGAAACTAAGAAACAATCTGAGAGGTGAGGAGAGGCCTTGGGACAAGTTTGGCTTTGAGTATGTATTTTGTGAGGAATAAGTATTTCCTCTTTATAAAGTGTTTTGCATATAAAACCCCATAACTGTAGATATTTTTAGTATTTTTCTACAGCAAAAAGTCAAAAAGCAGTGACAGTACTGCTGGGTCTGCTCTTGGTTTGGTTGCACCAAAAATGCATGCTTCACTTGCAAAATCTCATACGACAACAGCTATCATCAAAATCTGCTTATTCTTTATAATGAAGTGTTGTTTCAGTCTTAGTGCATATACTCCAAAGTGACAGGCTACACAGGCACCCTTCAGGGAAAAATCTGCGGAGTATTATTACGTTTGGATAGCCAGGCTTAAGGAGAAAACACTCATCAGTATAAGCTTGTTAGCCTATAAATCTGCTACTGTTCGCAACGAGCCTAAAACAACTCCTTAGAGGAGTTCAAAAGATGTACGCTGAACTCGGAGGACAGCATCTATCATAGGAAAAAGTAGGTGAAACACATTTTGCATTAATTCAGCACACAGTCCCCACAGAGTTCCCTGGCAGGAGCTATTCTGCCATCCCCCCAGGGGGCAAAATGGCAAAACAAGCCTCCCAGGCTTGCCCTGTGCCCTCCCTCTCTCACGCACAGACACACATCTGCCATTAACCTCACCATGCAACTCAACGCCCAGTTGCTGCAATACAAATCGGTGGGACAAGGCAGCAAACCAGAGTTAAGGAAACACGTGGAGGTTGTCCATGCCTCACCTCTGGCAATTCCATCCTTTGCATTTCCAAACACAAAACTTTTAGCCCTCTCCCTACAGCTCCTGGCTGTCTTCTGAGGGATGTGACATCTACATTTTCCACATGCAAGTACATGCAAGCCACGCTTTTATAGCCCATGAGCTTTCTTTCACAGGTCTTTTCAGAATTCTGACTATATTTTATTAGAAGTCTGTGAAATACTTTATTTGCCACCAGGAGGAAAAGGAGGAAAAAAAACCCAACCTATCTGTCTCTGCTAGATTAACTCCTGTAGATTTCTCCTTTCATGGACCTTTGGTGAATTTATATACATACAAATCAAGAGACTGCAGTTGTTAACCCTCTATGAAAGAATGAGCCTCTCTCTTTTATCTTTCACCCATGGATTGGCAAGACATTCTGATGTCGCTAATTTTCCCACTTCCAATGTGAGTGCAACCGACTGCATTGAGGTCAGAGCTTAGCTCACCTCAGCTACATCTAAGACAAGAGCGCTCCTTCGACTGGCAAAAAAAGATGGAAAGCAGCACCCAGGAGAATGAAAAAATCTTTCATTTTGTATTCTAATTTTTGGTCATTGGAAGTTGCTTCTCTATGGTGATGCTAATTTGTTTTTTAAAAATGAGACTCCCCCCTGGGATGAAAATCTCCTCAGAGGGCTCTGGCCTTTTGTTTCAAATTCCTTGTGAAGTCCTTAGGGTTGAAAATGCGGCTGCCGCTTAATACATTCAATTTTCCATGCATGAGGGTCAGTAATCCAGTCCCGTGCAGAGCAGGATCTCCCAGTTGGTTCTGAGCTTCCATGACGACAGTGAGCAGGGAGATAAACATGATGGAGACACACAGAGCCCCCCCCGGCAGCACCACACAAAAACACTACCCAGCCTGCCTTTTCTTCTTTTCTTTTTTCTTTAAATAAACCATCAGTGATTATCTGGTTTGTGATTATGTTCCTATGAGAAGCCATCTGACAAATCATAATTAAAAACCATACAAAACCACAGAATTTTTAAACATCTGCTTGTAAATCCCCTTTTAGACTTTCCTACCTATATTGGGTGCACAGTGTATGTAAAACCCAGCATGCTAAGGGAGAAGCGTTCATCTCACACCACTTTATCTCTGAAGCACTGATAAGAGGACCTAAAAATGCTAATACATTTGGAAATTCCCCACAGAGCCATAATGAACAGATTTATATAAACCTCAGTATTCTGCCAGTGTCTCGGGTGTGAGTATTCTTCACTAAAAGCAGTTTTCTTCCTCATCCGTGTTGCAAACTTCAGACAGCAAGCAAGTAGAAGAGCAATGCTTTACAAAATCTACATCTATTCTCCCTTTCTGCATGTGTGTATTAAGAGGTTTTATGCCTAAACTCATGCAGCCCACCTTGAATTGTCCAGTTGCCATACTACTGGGAGGGGGAGGAAAAAAGCAAGAGCTAAATCAGCTTTAGCTCAGTACAGAGCAGTGGTCCAAACAAGTACAAATGTGAGAGAAAGTGGATCAGCCTAACCTGAGGGCAGCATGCGACTCCCTAGCAACCACAAGCAGCAGATGGCTTTTTCATCCGCGTCTCTCTTACAAAGGGTAGCAAAGTTGTCTAGCGATTAAAGCTGCTGGGAGACAGGAACCTGGACCACTGAGCAAGATGTATAATCTCCAAGAAGGATCTTACTCTTTACAGATTCTCCATTGCTACCTCTGTAAAACAGATAATGTTATCCTCCGATCTTTATAAAGAATTCCTGGACGTAAGGTATATACATAAAATTTTTGGAGGAAAAAAAGGAGAACAGGTTGGAGAAGGGCTTAATGTTCTCAAGGAAATAGTATACTAATGACCACACTTGGATGATAACAAATACTTGGAAATGGCACAGCATTTTTCATCAAGAGATGTCAAAGCATTGTGCAATGGATCTCTGCCTCCTTATCTTTATCTTACAAATGAGGACAACAAGACACAGAAAAGATTTGCCAAGGTCATTCAGTAAGTAAAAACTAAGACTAGAGAACCAGACTCTGTTATTAGCTACTAACCATCCCAGGAGAAACAACTTTGTCCAAGAGAACAAACCTGACCTGGACTTCAGTGTATTTAATTGCCTTCCTAAAATTCTGGTGTGCATAAGGCACTATTTCAGAATGGAGTGGAAGCTGAATTTAATATAGTAAAGTAATTTTAAGTGCACACCTCTTTTTGTCCCAAAGCATTTCCTAGGTTTTAATATGCCTTACCTGCAACATCAAGAAAACGAGGTGACAGAGGGATATAGCACCAATGTAACTCCTGTGAAAATGTTTGAAAGTGATGGAAAAAACGTGGCCAAGAAGTCTAAGACAAACCTACATTATTACAGGATCATGTGATTTTAATAATGGTACAGCAAACACAGGAACTGTGTTATATAAACAGTCAATTCATGTGCCCCACTCCTTTTCTCCTACACACGCTAGCACTACATATATAGGCACAGTGCATAAGCTGCCAGATATAGAAGTTGTGTTGATTCTATGTGAGGTCTTTGAACCACAAAGCCTTTAAGCTCAACAGACCCTAATCCATGAAATAAGTTTTACTTGTTGTATTTAATGGCATGTTTCTGTGCTTATCTTGTATTACACGTTTGCTTTACTGTGTTTTGCGCCTAAATATTTCTGCCCAACTGAACTTTGTTTACATTTGTGCATTTATTTAATTATTTTTCCAAGTAAAGGAAAAATAAGTATTAAACATAAAATCCAACATATTTATGTGAGACTATTTTCCACAAACACGGAAGCACTGGGAGACTGAAAAAAGGATTTTCAGTTCCAACCACTGAGCTGGGCATCACCTCTGTAGTAAGCATGGAGTTCAACAGCCTTACCTACAGAATTGCTTGGATCGGTACTATCTAAGCTCCACTTTATTTGGGGATGCAGAATAGGGTGTAAGGAGAAGACAATCAAATTTAAACACTAAAATTTAAGTGCTGACTAGGAAGACAACATTGCCTAACTCCTACTCATGGATGTTCCACAGCACAATGCACTGACCATTTCTACTACGACAGATACAGCATTTCAGTAGCAAGATGACCAGGCTGTGCCTGGCACATGAAAATCTCTAGCCCTAAATTCCTGCCCCTCTGGTGCTGGTCACTGACTGGGATAGATACAGCAAGGATCTATCTAGAAGTCATTCGGGCGCAGAAGAGAAACGCATAGTTCCTAAAAAAGGCAGAACAGACAAATCCATTTGTTGAAACTTCTCTTGATTCATTTCAGGGTTATTCTCAGTTGATATAGTAATAAATGCCTGAGCAAGGCAATAGACACATGGGCTGTCTGCTGATTCAGGCTTCTGCAGAGCAGAACTGCATTATCTCTCCTGCATTAAGGCCTTACACAACTGCCTAAATGGCCTTGGGATTAGGTCCGATGGGAAGTGAAAACAAAAGTAAAATACTTGAGTGCAAAACTAAATCAATAATCCTGAAGCTTTTTATTCCTCTCAGTCAAGAGTCAAATGAAAGACAATCAATACAATTATTGTAACTTCTTCCTGAAAAAGCAACATATAATCTATTCTGTGGAGTTGGAGGAACCCAAAGCACACTGCAAAAGATCACTCCTCTTCATCATGAGAATAGCAAAGGATGCTCAGTGCTTTTCTAGCCTGTTCTGCCAAACTCACGGGAAACAGAAACAAATTCCAGGTTAGCGCCATTATCATCAACGGCTGCTTTCTAAAAAAGACTGCATATCTCCACATCTTTAAATCTACATGCCGAATGGAAATGCTTGTCTGCACGAAGCTCAAAACAGATTTTCTGCAGAGTAAAACTTTCATCAATAATTATTTTATGCTGCAGGACAAGAAGTGTTCAACAATCCAATTTCCCCGTTCACATTCACAGCATCTTCGATTTTTCCACCACCTCCCCATTTTTTTCAATTCGCACCTACAGTCACCCATGCAGAATTCCCTTCCCACAGATGGCAGCTGCACTAACAAGAACTGAGCATCTCACATTATTAGACCTTTTTCTGCTACAGGTCCTTTATAGAGACTAAATAGCCTACAAACAATACAATACACAGCAATGAAATGTAAACAACCTTGGCAGAGAAGGGGAAAAAACAAAGCACCGAAAAAGGAACTGAAATTGAGCAGAGTCTTTAAGACTGGTGACAAGCACAGTGGCTTTGTAGCAGGGGTACCTCTTTTTTGAAGGCAGTTTTCATAGCAGTAGTTTCCCAAGTATAAAAACCACACATATTTCCTCTACAAAGATCTGTTCTGCTAGTCCCCAGCCCAGCCAGTCTCCCCTATAGGTCTGCAGTATTTAGAGGTGACAAGCATTAAGAGGTTCAGGTGCACAGACACCTGGTAACTGGGAAAGCTGCTCCAAGCTGCACCTCCACTGCAGCTGGGATTTAGCCTAAAACCTGAGGACTCAGTTTCTCTTGACAAAGACTGGCTCTAGGAACAACCTGGGTGGAGGGCACAACAGGAATGTTTCCCTTCCACCCAGAGACATCTCTGCTCTGCCACCACAAAGCAGAATAACTCTAATTGCTATATAAGCTGAGTCTCCTCTCTTCTTGCCTTCACACCTAAATTTAGAAATGTCAACTATTATGTCTCTGCCAGCTTTACACCTTTGTGTCTTCCTCACAGGTGACTCAGTTTTAGTCTTCCATCTCTTTGTCTAGTACATACGATCATCATGGCAGCAAGAGAACAATTCTTCTGACAGGTTGCCCCAGTATCTTGCACTTCAGTCCTCCTGCATTACCTTCCAATAATGTCTTTCTGTTTGCTTCCAACATTACTGCTGTCATTATGGCCCCTCTATGGTTTCTTTTTGGCTCTATCAATACACAGATTTCCCAAAAGCATTTTCCCAAGGACTCCGAGGAGAGCACTCCATCCCAAGGGCAAAAGCTCCCATTCAAACCAGTTTCTCTTCCTCTTTTCATTAGAAGTTGTACAGAGCAAGTTTCATTTGGTAAATTTAAATCACTGAAAGCAACAAGGAAAATGCAAAGCTTCCTGGCAGAGGAGTTAATTCTGCATTCAGTTATGCACTTACTTACATTCATTATTCTCAGCTTTTTTACCATCATTCACTATCTATCTCAATTATTCACAATTCTGTGTATTAATACAAAGGAGAAAACATTTATCCAGTAGATGATGGTCCTACAGTGAAACCTGTATCTCTTGCCTTGGTAGAAGGTCCTCTAACCACCACGTCATTAAAAAGACTGGAATGGAGATATTTCCCAACGCTTCTACTGCCCATGTAAGGGACTACTTAGGTATTTTACAATCAAAAAAGAAAATAAATAAAGGGCAGAGGGGAAATAAACAGCACAAGAAGCAACTACTAGGATTCAAGTCCTTTTATGAGCCTAAAAGACTTGCCCACAGTTGCACAGAAAACCTGTGGAAGAGAAAGAAATTGAGCCTCAGCCTCTCAAGTTTCATAGGCACAAGGTAGTCTTTCCTTTCTATGAACAGCACAGCTGCTGTATTTTCAGCAACAACCAACCATTGTGATTGATATTCTGTGTTAATGTATTAAGCCATCACCTCTAAAAACTGCCTGGAGATCTACATTGGTTTGAAGAGCAGTGTAATTGGAAACTAATGTATTATGTTGGACAGGAATACAGACCTAAATCCACCAAAACAAAGAGAAAGTGTGCATGAGAGTATTCAGGAGGACTTCACTGCCTTCTTGATACACAGACAGTTTCCACTTGCTCACTATTTTCACACCAAGATCAGAAGCTTGTAATATCTCTAATGCTCCAGTGTATCATTATGAGAGATAGTCCAGGCTTTGTCTTCATCCTTGTACTATTTTTAAAAGAATGTTATTAATGAGGAACAACGTGTAACTTTGTGCTTGGAAGCAGATGAAATCAGAACTGTGTCCCTGTGCTTTAATGTGCAATTGGAACAGACCTGTGAGTTAGTCACATACAATGCAGCATCAGCTGTTACATTTATTGTACGAGTCCTTCTCCCAGGAATTTAACTGGCTATTTGATTATGGATATGTAACTAAAAGGCATTTATCATGGCCCAAAGTCTTGATTTTGAGAACCGCACTTCAAAGTCTCCTCTTCTCCAGTGCCAGAAAGTTTATTTCTGACGTACTGACAGCTTTTAAAAAAAAAAAAAAAGTTAATCCCAGGAGACTTACCTGTAGAAACACTTTAGTAATAATGAATAAAATATACAAAAAAATAGGATGCAAGCTCACCAAGTATAGGCATAGAATTGTGTGTGGAATTTTATCTTGGATTCAGAGTCAAATTCCAGTTTTTCCTGTACAGTTTCATGGACTATACTAATACATCTGAACTTCCCTGAAATACAAGACGAGAGGGAATACAAGGAGAATGTAGATATCGATCCCAGGTCCACACATCAGACTCAAATGTTTTCCTTTATTTTAACCAGAGATGAGTTATCCCTTATGCTATCTTGCTTAATTAATGAAAACACATTTTGAGACAATGAAAAGATCCACAATGTCAGTTTGCATTCAAAAATTAATACAATTAAGTAATTAGTTATTGCAATTATAATTCTCATCAGAAACCAATTCATTGTTGTTTCCCACACAACTTCACTATCTGTGAAGGTCTCGATGTGGATAGGGCCTTCTCTACCATAATGTCCTCCTATAATTTTTGGAAACAGATGTAAGAATTCATCCAGAATGGCAGAAGTAAATAGCACTCCCTTAAAAGTCACAGCTGAAATAGGAAGAGAACATAAAAATGTTTGTGCAACATAGAAATGTATTTGTCAATATACTACTGGTCAAATTTACCTGTATTAACATATTAACACAACTGAAAACATTTAAATCACTTATTAACAGGCCATATTAACAGAGATCTAGTTGGCTACCCAGCACTTCTATGCATAGTATTATTTGGAAGATGTAGAAAAAGTGGAGAGCTCTCACAGAGGGCAACAAAACATGATCATTGTAGGACTCGCCTACAATGACATAACAAAGCAAGCTAAACCTATGAGCGTTGAGCTGAAGGAAAGAGAAGGAAACATGAATGTAGCTGATGATTAACGACGATGTGAAAAGTAAAAAGGAAAGAAGGGAAGGATTTAATACACCTAAAACCGAGTGTAAAAGGAGAAACTGTTTGAATTGCTAGAAAGTGTATAATAATCGTTCTATAAAAATGACAGCAGACATGACTTCTTAGATACTCGAAAGTATTGTTCTGTTCTGAAGAGCTTCAAAATAGAATTACACCTTCTTTTCTGTGGCATCTGCTCCTTGCAAGAGACATACCCGAACAAAACAAAGTATTACTGCTTTCATTCCTCATAGCCTTCTTCTCACTGGGTGGGAGGCAAGTCCCATTGCCTTCAGTGGGTGAGGTCACTGAAGGCACAATCTCAAAAAAGTGGAAATTTTTTTTCTGATGACAGTTAATGAACCTTCCACCTGAAGAAGCTTATCTCTTACTGGAGACAGATTTAAGCACACACACACACGTACACAGAAAAAGGAAGAACATAACTTAATTCTCACATTTCAAGTTGAGTTTATGGGTCTGGCAGAAAAAAAAAACAAAACTAGTTTTTCACTAGTAAATTTATACTTAAAACACTAAGAAGTTGCAAGTATAGAACCCCAGAAGGTACTGACAAAGGCATTATTTGAGAGAGGAATTTAGGACTAAACAAAACTCAGAAGTAACATACCACGTTAGGGCAAACATTCACAAGAAATCACAGTGCTCAAATCACATATCCTCAATGGTATGAAAGCAGTTACACCAAGGAGCATTCGATAAACCAAAAAAGGTCCATGTTCATGACAACAGTTCCTTTCAGCGCAATAACAGCAATTCACAGGCATGCTATAACTATACATAGGTAAGATGACAGTATTATCATATAATTTTTTTTTAAAACCATTCCAAAACCATTTGCTTATGTAGTCTTAAGATACTTGTTTGTGCCTGAAAACAAAAATACCAATGTATTAAATAATTTTTAGAATAATATTTAAAGCAGAGTATGATTTTATAAAACAGATTTATGGCCTGTGGCAGATAATCACAGAAGAACAATTTCTTCTCATATTAAGAGTTTGCACTGATGTAAATTTACAAGGTTAAGGATATGAGTAAAATCTAAATTTCTTTTAATTGGGACTCCTATTGAAGAAGTTTATTAGTATCAATTTAATACTCTGGATTTATATTGTGTAGGTATCAGAACACATTCCACAATCAATGCTCTGTTCAAATGGCCAGTTAGAGTCATATTTTCTGAATTGGAGTCTCCATTTTGAGTGCCATAAATGTCAATTAAAAAAATAAGAAAAAAACAAAACAAACAACCACCCAAAAATGTTGGGAAACTAACCCCTCACAGTATTGATTCTCTTGCTACATTTTAAAAGAAATTAAGAGGGAGAAGATATTGATGATGATGTTGACACATTTGAAAATCTAGTCTCGATGCCACTAACAGCAAAACCATCAATATAAACCAAAGTGTGCATTTTTATTAAGTTAATATAAAGTGGAGACAGGGCTTTCCCAAAGATTCTGCAGATATTATAGTGGAATATGGGAATTCATAAATGAAATATAAAGTTACTGCTATTTGGTTTTGCAACCAAAACTGCGGGGGGATCATTTCTACGTATTTTCTTCTTTTATTCTCGCTACTTGTGATTATTGCTACTGATTATTTGATCCCAAAAGAGGAAGCATGTAGAGAGGAGAATGAGAAGAAATGAATGGGTAGACAATTATACTCCATCAGATGTACTTGAAATCAATCACGATGCAGTTTACTCAGGCTGTTTTCCTGAGCTTGCTGTCTCTATGAACTGTTCAAGGGAAAACCTCAGTAATGATCCGGCTCTCTGCACATTGATTTTTAACAGCGTTGTCATTTCAGCCAACAGAACTCAGGTAAAGACTAAGTGAAAACGTTTTCTTTTTTTTTTTTTTTTTGGGGGGGGGGGGGGGGACACTAACAGGTGCATGTAGGAATTTCCCCAGAAAATACAAAAGAGAAAGAAAACAAAAGGGGTGTCTACTCGCAAAATTACTGGGCAGTGCTGCAATGTAAGAATAAGTGAAGGGGGAAGACAATCAGTGAAAAGCAAAAAGGAATATTTCTTTTTTTTATTAATGAAGGTTTTAAATGTTGCGATTTTTGCTTACAATTTTTTGTATACATGACGCATTCTCCAGATAGTAATTAAAAATGTCATCCGTCAGGATATTTTCATGTCTGTTCACTAGCTGCATAACGTTCACCCACTGCATTCCAATGGGGGACTATAGTATGGTTCAGTTTATGGCTCACTTGTACATTAAAGTTTGGTGTCATCGGGGAAGCTTTAGTAAATTTAAGATGAAGAGAAAATAGTTTAGTATTTATTTATTTATTCATGAAATAAAGACTTTTTGTAAAAATCTCTAATGTGTATTTGCAACTCACTAGCCCTTGGGACAAAGAATCACACAGGGGCAAAAGTATGTGTAATAATTGACCCACCTTTTATTGCTAATATAAAAGAAATTCCAGTATAAAGTATGGTCAGTAGTAGGTAAACTGATCTTTTTAAAACATTTTCCAGTTTAATAACATAAGTTACAGACTTGAAACCAAAAGAAAATGTTATTTTTAAATCACCTTGCATCTGTTTAATACCAAAAGCAGTCACTTCTAATAAAATGGGGGGGTTAAGAACAGGAGAGGAAGACACCCGCTTCAGCAACTGATTTAGTTTTACCATTTTAATAATCAGTAAATTCAAATTGCCTTAACATGCCAATCCAGCAAGTAAAACTGTCCAGGAAGCTGCACGCTCCCTGGAGAGTTTTGCCAGTGCAATGGGCAATACTCTCCGTTTTCTGAGTCTGAAGTTCGACTAATTACAAAACAGATTCTACACCCGGAAGGCTTTCAGGACCTGATCTTCACTTCTAAGCACAAACATTCAGAAACTCTGCACATTTTACTTGTAAAGGTTATTGAATGCAACAGTAATATGAGTACTACAGAACACTTGCTATATTGGTAGTGCACAAGACTGACTTTATATTTGAAGGGTCAAATAACAGGAAGATTGATGTACTCTATGTAATCTAAATCTAAACAATACATGTACTTCATTTTGAGTGCACAAATTAAATTAATTTTGGTTTTACACAGCACTACTAGCATCTAGGCACTTCAAGTTCTAATCTGGTGATTCTTCTTCCATCTCAGTTTCCCTGTAAAACAGGGATAAAACTTACCTTCCCCACTCAGCGGATGTTTGGATTAGCCAGAGAGGCTGAAAACCCTTTGAAGATGAGAAGTGCTCATCATTATTATCCAACTGCAGCATTCCAATTACAGTCTCTCGTCCTTCTTCCTTTAGAAGCTGTCAAACGTAATATACCGCTCCATGCGTCACAAAGATTAAATATGTCTAATATGACAGGTTTAAGATGGAGAGGATATTATCTTAACAAAGTTACATGCAAATATAATTACTTATTTGCTAATTCATTTCATTTAACCTACAAATGCTGTCAGTCTGCTTTCTGCAAAGAAGGACCCCAGAGTTCTGCCATTAAGGGGATGTTGTTTCTTTAGAGGGTGTGGAAAAATCTCTTCTTCATTACTACCTCCACCATGTCAGACCTATGTATTTCATATTGGTCTTATAAAGGCATTATGAGAATTTCACATTTCTTGGATTTCTTGGATTCTTGGAAGTTACTTTTTGTCCTCAGCACACTGTCCAACTGCCATACATTCTCCATTAGTGAATTAATCCTGATTATCTTTTCATTTTACTGAAGGAATATCTAGAGTAGAGAAACAACAGGGCAGATTTAAAAGCATTCAGGCACCTGTAGTAACTGCAGGCTAAGAACAGTTTCCTTTTTAAAATTTCACAAGGTCTCTGCCTGAATATTTAAGTACCTACACACCCTTTAAAAACCTTCTTTTCTTGAAGTCAGAGAAAAAACACCTAAACAAGAACTAGAATTCATGTATCTTGATATCATCAGGATGCATCTTCTGAAGAGTCATACAGACAGCTGATTCATTAAACTGACTTCCAGAGCAACAAGTGTCACTTCATGACAGCAAAAAACGGTACGGTCACCAGCAAAGTATATGTACTCCCAAAGAGTCCTGCGCAAAGGTGCTCCTTTCAGGGCGACAGGTTTTCTGTCCTGGCAAGCAAGCATTTCGTGCCTTGTTTCTGCACAACCCAGGCAAAGCCACTGTACCCAGGGGTCAGCTCCCTGGAGTTAACATCACTTCTGGCCTTGCCACCTCACTCGCTCCCTTGCTACCGGCAGCTCCTGCTCTGCTGGACGCACCCAATGCAGGCAACACACCAGCAGCCACAGTCTCATCAGCACGGTGGTCAATACCCTCATTAGCAGCAGAACAAGGCCACATGGCCAGGTGCCCTACACTGCTAAATGACAGACAGTTAAGCTTGATTTTGCAGTGTAACGAAGGCAGTGAAGTAAACGAGAAGAGCTCAAAAGGCATGTGAATAGGACAAAGAGAACACAGAATTTTTTCTTTGCTTTTTCTCAAAATTTTCATGTCAGCCTAAGTCAAGACAAAGGCACCAGCTGACAAGCCTCACTTAACCCGCTGGAAGTCGAGTTTTACAGGTTAAATTCAATGAGTGTTTTAGAAACCCACTGGACTCCTTATAGCAATCCAACTTTATTAAAGACTTTCCAAACGTACTATAGCTTTGAAAAAACATGTGACAGCACCTCTAGCTTCTGACCTAGATACTTATCTTTACAGAACTGGATTTACAAAAAGCCCAGCAAAAGGTGCTGGTCTTCTAATCAGTTCAAGCAATAAAGAATGGGATTTTTAAGGCTCGCTTTGCTGTGAAACTACAACCATGCCCTTTTATGTGGCTCTGTAGGTCAATCCTACATCAAGGGCAAAGGCAGTTGAGATCCCCGTTTGCTGCAGCGAGACACACAGACTCACTGGAGCCTGTTGCCCTTTCAAAAATGGCAAGCAATACTGCATTTTGACCTATTTTGGACACCCCTGCTACACTGTCGAGTGAATCAATTCCACAGAACCTTTCTTCCCATTGATAAAGAGAAACCTGGGCAACGAAGAGGTTTGGGGTCTTAGGGGGGTGGTTGCATTTTCTGTAGAGAAGCCCACTTAAAAGCCATCCTTCTCTGTTACCAATCGTTAACTTTTAAAAACCAATTTTTAAAACCAAGTTTAATTCTTGTTCAGAACTTTATAACAACACGAAGTGTTATGGGTGCAGGAGGGTGCTCTCTAGAATTACAATTTCCAAGCCATTTGAAACCTATTTTTGCAGAGAAGCACACAAACGCACTTAGAAGTTTGATGTACAGACCTACAACTAATTTGCTATCATCTCATGACAGCAAAGATAGAGGCTTGGAAATGATTGGTAGATTATGCTTCAGAGAAACAGAGGGATGTCTGTTCGAGCAACTTACTGTCGTCTTGTTGGTTACTTTGCAAAAGATTGACCTTTTTAATTCCCATATGACCCTGAAGCTACCTTGAAGTAGAAAAGGCCTGCTACACACACTGCACTGACAGCTAGAAACATTTTTTTTTTTCTTCAGACTAGAACATTCCTTTATCTTAAATTATTCAAGGATGAGGCAGTTAAGCTTCAGCCAAAAGAGAGACTGCTGGGATGGTGGCAGCAGCCCTGGGGCTACAGCTGGAGCGGTATGGCCAGACCAGAGCATATTTCCTCTGCCTGCATCCTTCACACGCCAGTGTGGCTCAGCGAGGCTGGAGATCCAATTTCGCAGCCATCCATCTTGATCTGATCGATGAAGGTAGAGTCCCCTACGACTGCAAGCCTCGACAGGCAATATTGCATTCTGATTTAAGTAACTTCCAACTCTGACCAACTGTCTCAGTGGCCACATCTCTCTATTAAAGACAGCAAAACACTACAACTCCAAGGGCTGTATCTGGCAGAAGACCAAATGCAATAATGCCATATCTATATGGGCTTATTTCTATCATTATGTTTTCATTTCCTTAATGGCTTAAATATCTTCTTTATCTCAGATAAATGCGCAAGCTAGACTCCTTGTTTGCATAAACTACAAGTTTCTTTATTGGTGTGCACACATCCAAAGTAATCTTTGCAAATGTCTACAATAAAAAAAAGCAACAAAGGCAGCACAAAGTAATCGGAAATCTTTGCTGTTCCCCTGAAATACAGAGTGGCTAATTTTCTTTAACCATCTGCTCTGTCGGCCTTAAACTAATCCTAATCCCCTATCTCATCTGAAGACAACCTTTTGGGGTATCCAAAGCTCTGCTACACCAAGCAATATGTGTAACAGATTTTCATTACCACACTAGCTGCCACCATTAAGACCCATTTGCTTGGACTGCTCAGATAGAGCAGCTGCCTTGATTTAAGATCTCTGCTCCAGCTCAGCCCTGATCAGAGGAACCTCAGAAAACTGGCAGTATATTTAAAGTTATTCACCGTAATGAAGCCATACCACACACTTTAGAAGTCTATTGTCAAAGCATAATTGCCACTGCTGCTACACCTTAGGACCTTCGGACTGGATTACTGTATTGATTTTTACATGGAGCAGCTGTGGATCACTTAGGAGTTGCAAGCAATGGAGAGAGCGGCTGTCCTCAAGGAACACAACATAACAATTTTTCAGACCATATGACTGCCCTGTTAACCCTAGTACAGTTCAAGATGTTGATGCTGAGCTATGAAAGTCTTTATATGGGTTAGGCCCAAGCTATTTTTAAGATCACCTTTCTTCCTCTGAGTGCCATAACTGTTACAGGAAGCCTCCTAGTTTTAATTAATAATGCCAACAGCAGGACATTTTTACTGAAGCAAATTTGACAGTGGACTATTGTCGCCGTACAGATCAGATAGGGCCCTATCTGTCTACATTTAGTGCAAGGTATATGGCTACGAAGACACACATGGCAAACAGGAGTCTACACAAACACATCTCACCAGTACATGAATGCTTCTTTTTAATTTCAGAAATATTTTAAAGCTTTGTCTTAAATTTGCAAAGCTTTTAACCAAGCTGCCTCTACAATCCCCTCATTTTCCATAATCTTGCACGATAGCTCTGCTCTCGATGAACAATGCAGCTTTGAGCGAAGCAGCAAGGATTGTGTATTTTCAATGGCTGGATGCCAAATATTAAAGTCCTTGTCAAAAGAAATTTGCCGAAGCCTGCTGTTTAACACAAACTACATTTCGGGGAAAACTTTTTCTAGGTGAAGCATCAATAAAAATCATCACCACAAGCGGAAAAAGCCATGTTTCATTCATATGCTTGTGAATGCAAAGAAATAATGATCTTGATGGGAATACATACTGATATTCTTACTTTTTTTTAAATAAAGCTTAATAAACATCTTGAGCTTCATACTTCATTGGAAATTAAATTGGATTTCTAAATCTCTACCCATAATCTTTGAAAATACTCAGCGTCTGATGTCAGGAGATCCACTATTCAGTGCCTTTGACAATGAAACTACGTGTATTTCAAAGCCCAGAGAGGATTTAAGAAGGTAAGTTAAAAAAAAAAAAACACCCACCCCAAAAACCAAACAAACTTGTAAATCTACCTGTCAAAACATATACGCCCAAAGAACGGAAGAGTTGCATGGTGTCTGTATGTCTTAATCCTGGCATGCGTATATTTATTTCTACTGCTTTTGCTCAATAAGCAGTAGAAATCCATGCACCTGGGGAGTCAAAACAGAAATCACAACCTGACTCTGCAGGTTCTCCCACACACAAAGCTGTACTTCCAGAGTGGGTCCTGCTGAGCCAGGATTACATGCAGGAAGGACTGTTCAACACAGGAGAAGGCTACGTGACCAGGACCAATATATCACTCGGGAACGATGAAGGCAAACAGTAGCATCCACCATAGCATGGGAGGCACACGGTTTATGTGTGTTTCCATGGGTGGCTCGGATTAACTACTTATAGCACAGTAAAAAAATATGACCCATGAAAACTGTAATGGACTGGTATCATTTCTGGCCACTTAGTGGCTTTACGCTCTCCGCCTTTTCCCCACACACTGGAAAATAAACAAGTACAGGTGCGAGCTCCTTGCAAATGGGAACAAGCAAAGCTTCCCTAACAGCTGCTTTATCTGCTGTCTCTGAGATAATATTGCAAGCCAAAGCCCTAATTAATCCAACTGCTGTAATAAAAAGGCTGATGCCATCATTTTTCTAATCACTTCAACAAGCTACATATACACAAAGTGATTATTACATACACTGTGCTCCCTTTGCTTGCAGAAAACTGATCATCCTATTGATTGCAGCTTTATATTTAGATTCCAACAATGGAAGTATCTTAAGCTTAGAAAGTAACAGCCTGGCCTTCTGGTTGGGTAGTTCCCTGTTAGATAATTAGTAGAGATGGCCAGGAAAAAAAAAATCAGTATCTACATTAATATCTATGACTCACTAGAAGATTGCCCCCTTTAAAAATTTCCATTCTGGACAGCTATGCAGTATCTCCCCTAAGAAGTACAATTTCTTTCTTCTCCGCCCAAGACAGAAGAAGCTGCATTTCCAACCACAACCCTTACAAATACACCAGTGCCCCATCAGCAAACGCAGCAGGAGCTTTACAGCAATTGCATAATTCTGCCCCTTGAAGAAGAAAAGGGTTATTTTGAATGAACAGGCACCACTGAAAGACCTCAATGTTACTGAATAAAAAGGAAAGAGAGAACTCATGCTCATGCTCTGAAACTGGTATTTTAAATACTGCTTCATCCTGAGCCACATGCCTTTGCATTTGGATGGTACCAGATCCTGAATGCCACAAACCACAGACCTGAAATGGCGTGAGGAACAGCTGCAGGCTTGCCTCAAGTGCAGCCAGCACTCCCAACATGAGACCAAGCAATACGAGATGTCCTGAATTGCTGTTTTGGTAGAAATCGATCATTTACTCTTCCAAAATAGTATTATGTTTATTTGAGGGTGTTGGCAAAATACGTAAGACAGGAATGTATTAGAGAACAAGCACACTGTAAAACTCTTGGTGTAACCACCAGGTGAAACCAGCAAGTTTATATTCTACCCTTTTTTTATTCTACTTTTTTCTATTATGTTCCTCCCAAATAGTAGCTATTATGTGAAGTTGACACTGCAGGTGTGCAGCACAGGCCTCTGCGTTATCAAGGCATTATGGAATTACATAAACCAAATAATTTAATTGAAATAATCAAAAATTACTTACTAGAATTGAAACCAAATATGAGCAGAGCTTGGCTTTCCTCCAATATGTGCTAGCAACAACATCCTAACCTTGTTAACATATTGCAAGTTTTTGTATAGGCAAGAGATCGCAAGATAAATCAGTTCCTCTCTTTCTACAGTACACAAATCATGTACTCATTCAATACACACCAAATCCTTCATAGACATCTTGAAGTTTTCTTTCTAAGAATACACCAGGCTGCCTAATAAATTAAAAGTGTCTTCCATGAATGGACCAGATTCCCAGGGAGGTTTATAGAGTTCAGGTATCTCGCAAAGCAGATCCTTTCAATGAGTTAAGCGAAGTTAGAGAAAACCATCAACACTCAGTGAAAGAAATTCAACATTTTGTTTTGCAAAGTTCACATAGAATTTGATTAATATATTTGAAACACTCCTTTTTTGGTAATGAGCATGAAAGACTTAGTCCTCTAAATTATTTGTTCAAACAACTAACATTTTATATCATTCAATTTTTTCAACTTACCTTGTCACCTTGCACTTCAACATATAAAAAGATAAGGAAGTAGACAATATTTAGCATTAGCACATACAAAAACACATGAAATCCGCTACTTCAATGAATCAGTCCAGGCCTGTACTATTAGTTGTGCAACACAAATGCTGCGTTAGCAAATTTACACATTAAAAACCTGTGCTCTCTGCCTTTAAAACTGAACCAGCTAGGTTGTCTATGAAAGGTGTCCTTGCAAACAGAAATCCCCAGAGTACCAAAAGTACTGTTAGTCATGCAAGCCGTTTATGTGGTAAGGAGGAAAAACATAAAACAAAGACATCACTGTATTCTGAAGCTTAAAAATGAACATTACTTCAATGTAACGGCCTCAGCCTCTAAACACAGGCAGAGGCACAATAGCGTGGAGCTGATGGAACTCTGGAAGACAGTGATACAAGCTTCTAACTGCACCTACGCACGATGTTCAGATCATCCCTGCTCTTCAAGGCAGCTCTGGATAACCGAGTAAAATATCGGGGTGGAGAGGAATCATGGTTATTCACTACGACTGTCTCAGATGAGTGCATGAACAGCAGCTCCAACTGCTCAGGGGATTGTAGATGAGATGGATAGCAGAAGGAGGGAGGGAAGGTAAGAGTAGCCGACGAGATGATGTATTTAAAAGACTATTCCAGAAAACTGCACTGATGCCTATGTCATTGAAATAAAGGCTAAAATTCTGAAAGCTTCATCCTAAAGCTGGAAAGTCCACAAGTCCACATCTATCTAAATATCTTGTTTTCAGATGCTGAACACCATGAAACTTATGAAAGTTATCAGATGCTGCAGGTGCTTAACACTGATACAGACAAGGTCACTTGGTTATTTAAGAGGGAGTGATAAAACCTCAGATGTAAGATGTGCAACACATCCCAGTTTTGAGGCTCCTCTCATAGGCCAGGCTGATGCAGGAGTGACAGATCTGAGTGCCTTTCCATGTACAGGAGGAGCTAATCCTCATCTCCTCTGATTCCCCTCAGGGAAACAGAAAGCAAGCCGTAGAAGTAGTCCAAAGACTACCAATTAGATTATGCTGATTTAGGGATGTACCTTTAGATGTGCCTGGGATTTGAAAATTTTGTTTGCTGTTACCTTATGCATGAGCAAAAGCACTCCTCTTTCCAACCCCTCAGGATAGAATAAAAAACCTAGTAAATCAATAGCTGCCATTAAATATGAAACTATTTCTGAATCCTCACAGGAAATAAAGAACCCATGTCTTATCTAGCCCTCAATATAAAAGGATATCAAATTCTTGAGGTCATATTTTACACTCCCCTGATAGCACACAGTACAATTTATTAGCTTGTGGACAGCAAAGAATATCTTACAATATATTAGTGTAGGCGGAGAATAACCCACCTCTGCCGGTTAGACCCAGAAGGCACTCAGAAGTTTATTTTCCTCTAGTGTCTTCCATTCTGAAGACCCGGGAAAATGTGAACACAGCTGATTCCACTGACTCATTTTCTCCACGTAAATAGCAATTTAGAAGACAGAAATGTTAAAAGGCTGCTGTCTGTTGAGCTCAATATATTAAATCTGGAGAGAAGGTCATTATTGACCTGATAAATTGAAACTGATAAATCTTAGGCTGTATCCATATCACGAGAAAAAATTAATCATGCAGACTGAAAAGAAAACCACAATGTTATATTACATTTGCCTCATCTCCAGCAATATACCTAGAAATGTACATTTCAGGAATTAAACGTGAACTATTGAGCAACTCTTATATTGTGACTGGAAAGGACTACTCGGCTTCAAAAAATGACTACAATGTGTACATCAAAAGAGGAATGAAAGCTCTGAGAGTTTATGCAGTATTTAAATATTGCTGAACTACAAATGAAATGGCTAATTCAAGACAAAAAAGTCATCTATGTCTTCAAGACCGAGCAGTCATAAGGGTCTTGACTGGTTCAAAGAATCAAGAACTACAATGGAAGTGTTTCTCTTGAGCTGTACAGTTAACACATCATCTGCTTTGCAGAGTAACAAGCTACAGGCTATATTACCTGCGGAAAATATCCTCTTATATGTTCTCTAATTCTCCTATGCATTTTTGCATTAATAGATTTGTATCACACAGCTTTTTCCACCCTTTATTTCACATCCATTAACACAGAAGAGAGCGTTGTCAGGAATGAAAGCATTCCTTTTTTTGCTGGTTGAAAAAATAGCTATGATAGCAAATTTTACAAATATTTAGTCATGGAGGGCAACCACATTGTGTAACACATCCAGCACTTAAAAATTCAATATATCAACTATAAATATAGTCAGTAAGCAAACCCTAAGAATTTGCAAGTTGAATAAAATCTCAATCCCAGAACTAAAATGCAGAGTTGACATAGGCTTAACACTTATATTGTAGAAGTACCGCCAGGCCAAAGCCAGCTGAAGCCTGTTAAGTCAGTAAACCCCAAAGACTGTATCATATTAAAAACAGTATATGTCTGGTAGAGCTGGGCAGAGCATTTGGAAAGGCTTCTCAGCACTAGTTGGCACTCTTCTGGCATGAAATCTTAGTTTAACAGAGACTGATGTAAACATAAACCATTAAGTGAACTATATTCACCTGGGAAGGAAGCTTCTTATTCTTGATGAAGACACCCATGGAATAGCACCTATTTCCTGCAAGATGAACAGAAGGTTACAACTTCTGGATAGCAGTGCATCTATTCACCACAAATTGTCTCAAATAATTTAATTAAGAGAGAGCGAGCACAGAATCAGAACTGGAATCACTGTGCCACATCAACTTCCGATTATAGATGGATTTAAATTTTGGGAACTGAGCCTAGTCACATCCACAGGATCACCGCCTGGACAGAGTGTCATTAAGCAAAGACAGAGATGAGCTAGCCAGACATTTGTCTTCTGTCTCCCCCGTTCAATCACAAACTCCTTCAGTTTTGGGGTGGTTTTTTTTTTAAGATTTAGAAGTATCTCTGCTACCTCCATATAAACTTGTTGAGGTAGAGAACAACAGAAAGTATACAGTTGCAAGAGCCAGCAACTGAGGAATAGTCATTGCGGTACCTTCTCAGTGTAGTTTTTAACATTCTCTTCCTCCTGCTGTTTTTCAGAAATGGAAAAAACCTCAAATCATAATTATCACAACAAATGTAAGAATATTGGCCAACTCTTCATAAGGGTGCCCAGCCTTGCTATGCCTGCGAGGCCTTCCTGCTCACAAGCAGCCATGAATCTCTTCTCTGTCGCCATCAAGAGCTCTATTACCAAAATAAATAGTATGGGGGGAAAAAAGGACTCCCATGATGGTCATCTCATCATAACCCCTTTTCTGACCCTTGCTCTGGGTCCAGCTTTAAGTGCCTTCATCCATATCAAGAAAAGCATACACAACCCAAAAAGCCTCATAAAGCATTTGACTCATCATGGTTATTAAATCATTTTAAAGCACCAAGTTGAAAACAGAATCCTATGCCTTTTTTGAGAATTCAACAAAGCGGAGAATATTATATGACTGACAGGTGTTTGACAAACTATATCCCATAAGGAATCTCAGACTGACTACAGATAACTATGCAAAGAATCAAAAAGTACCTTTTCTTTTTAGAGTTGTCACAGAAACATTTATACCCATGCTAGTGAGGAGAATAGGACAACACAGAAATCATTCTAAAAA